>NW_026693926.1:0-42713 GCF_021218885.2 Marmota monax | reverse complement strand
GTTCCCGCCACAGCAGAACCCGTGGGACTGCCTCCCTGCCCTGCGTCCCTCCTGAGCTTCCCTGTCCAGGCACCAAGCGCCACTCCACACTCACCATTTCCTGGTGCCCAAGAGCCAAGCCTGCCCTGGAGAGCTTCAGCCCCTGCGTGGCAGGGCCACGCGGGATCCTGGGCAGGAGCGCAGCCTGGAGTCCAACTGCAGGAATCTGAGTGGAACCTCGGAGGGCGGAGATATAAATCCCACTCCCAGTGCGGAGGCCCGCCCCTGCTAGCTGGCTACGCTCAGGATTGGACAGCGCTCAGCAGGCGGGCTTCTGATTGGACAGGGCGTCTGGCAGTCTCTGCTCTCCCCAGTCTGAGCCCAGCTAGCCTTCGTTCTGAGTGACAGGGGAGGTGATATCTGCTCCAGGCAAGGAGGAAACCAGAATGGCAGGGTTTGGGTGCAGCTTTTTTCTTTTTTCTTTTCCTTTTGAGGTCTGGGCATTGGGTTAGGGTTAGGGTGACCAGAATTTTAAGTTCTGTTGGGTTTTGATGTTAAGAAATTGAAGTCATTTCTTGAAAGTTTTACCACCTAGGCCTTCTCCTATAATAAGACCACCCAGAGCGTCTTCGGGGTGTTGACTTGTCCTCTGTTTATCTGTGCAAAATTCTCCAAGCAGAACTGACCTTTCGCCCCTTGGGAACTGCCCAGTGCCTCATGGCCGGCGCTGGTGGAGGCTCACAGCGGGCCTGGCAGGTGACCTGGAGGAGGCTCCCACCAGGTTGGGAGCATTAGAGCTGATTTTCCTCCAGCTGAGTTGAATATGTATCTGGAGCCCAAGTTGAAGCTGGAGATCAGCACAGAAGAGACCCGGAGAGTGCAGACCTTGGTAAACCACAGCTGCACCCAGGCTCTCTCACTCTCTGGTGCACTGGGGGTTGAATTCAGAGGACTCCATCTCTGAGCCCCTTCCCCAGCTCTAGTTTGAGTTTTATTTAGAGACAGGGTCTCAATGAGTTGCTTAGCACCTTGCATTTGCTGAGGCTGGCTTTGAATTCGCCATCCTCCTGCCTCAGCCTCCACAGCTACTGGAATGACAGGCATGTGCCACTTTTTTTTCTTTCTTTCTTTTTGAGAGGAAATACCTGTGGTGGCCACAGGATAACAGCCTTGCACAGAACAAGGCCACCCTGGGTGCTCTCCTTGGTTCCAGCCAATCCCTCCCTTGGATCCCAGGCAATGGGATCCTGCCTCCTCCAAAAAAAAACAGAGACACCCTGCCCAGGTGTGCATCCTTAGTATCAGCTGAATACTCTGCACTTGACAAGAAAAAAAGAAACAAAAAGAAAGACAGACCCTACCTGCTTGTCTTGATGCAAAGAAAGACGGTGTGTTTCCAAAGAGAGCTCTGTGTCTTGTCCCCCCAATTCAGTGGTGAAAAAAGTCACATAATACAGAGAAGTCTTCCCATTAAGAGGGCTCAAGGGTCTGTCTCTTTAAGGAAAAACAATTTGGATTTGATTGGGAGTCCAGGAAAGCCAATTCCAGATTTTCCTAATTTGGCAAATAACTCCATATACTTGAATGCACCCTGCTCCTCTCTGCCTTAGTTAACCATGGAGGCCTCGAGGTTACCTGCCCCTGGGACCCCAGCACCTGCAGATGAAGGCGGGGGGTGTCCTTTCTTCTCCATGCAACACACTGAACCTCCACCTTCCCACAGGCTCTAACACCACTGGCAGCATCCAATGGGGGAGCGGTTTAGAAAATTCTGTAATGTACCTAAAAACATTTCCTCATCCAGCTATGATGTTATCAATTTGGTCCTATGTTACTTTTCAGTATGTTTGATCTTTTTCTCTTTTATTGGTTCTTATTAGTTATACATGACCATAGAATCCATTTTTGTAAAATTATCCAAACATAAAATATATTTTATTCTCCTTAAGACCCCATTCTTGTGGGTGGGCAAGATGGGCAGATTCACTTAGGTATTTTCATATATTTAAAGAGGAACATTACGGTGGAGTCATGCTACAGTATTTCCTCTTCTATCTCCTTGCCCTTCCTGTTGCTCCCCTTGTCTAATCTACTGAACTTCTCTTCTTGCACCCACCCCTTCCTTGTGATGTAGATAACACATATCAGGGTAAACATGTGACCTTTGGTTTGGGGGGATTGCCTTATTTTACTTTAGCATGATAATCTCCAGATCCATTCATTTACTGGCCAGTGTTATGAAGTCATCCTTTTTTAAAGCTGAGTAATATTCCACGATATATACATACCATGATTTCTTTATCTATTTTCTTTATCTATTCATCTGTTGATGGGCATTTAGGCTGGCTCCGTAGCTTAGCTATTATGAGTTGTGCTATCAGGAACATTGATGTGGCTCTTTCCCTGTAGTATGCTGATTTTAAATCCTCTGGATATATTCTGAGGAGTGGGATAACTGAGTCAGAGGGTGGTTCCAGTTCTAGTTTCTTGAGGAATCTCCATCCTGCTTTTGCACCCATGTGCAGTTTCTCCAACAAGGTGTGGGCATTCCATGTCCCCCACATCCTCACCAATTTATTTTTACTCTATTCTTGATAATTGCTATTGTGACTGGAGTGAAAGAGAATCTCAGTGTAGTTTTAATTTGTATTTCCCTAATTGCTAGATATGCTGTCTTTTCAGTATTTATTTTTTAAATATTTTTTTTCTATTGGAGTCGCACCCAATACCTTTATTCTATCCATTTATTTTTCTGTGGTGCTGAGTATGAAACCCAGTGCCTGCACGTGCTAGTCAAGCACTTTACAGCTGAGCCCCAGCCCCAGCCCCCATTTTCAGTATTTTTTACTTTTGCTTGTCAGAAACAGCAGCCCAGGTATTTGGGGGAGCAGTTTTGCTGTATTTGTGAAATTGGAAAATTTCTTTTGAAGAAAAACTGAGAAGGTCAAGCCACATGCCCAGGATTCCAGGGATGAGCAGTACACGATTGTGTTGCCCCGGATGAGGAGAAGACTATGTGGCTGAGAAGAGGGAAAGAGCTGGGGACAGTCTGAGGCCAGAACCCCCCTTCCCCCATGAGGGAAATGATTAATTATTCTTGCTGTTAGTTTTCTCAACCAAAATGAGAAATTTTCCTAAGCTACCAGTGCCACTAAAAGTAGGTCCCTGCATGGAGCTCAGATTTGTCTTGAGAGTCAAGGAAAATTGAATAACCAACCCAGTGGTTCCAATAACCAACAAGCTAGATCTTGGGCTCCTTGGGGACAAAACACTGGGTTTTACCCAATAATTAACAATGCAACATCACCTGACACCCAATTAATGGGTGACAGAGAATTGGATCAGTGGGTGTGGGGGTCTGTGGGTGGCCAGCTGCAGAAGCTTGCCTCTGGGGTGCATTCCTTGCATCTGAGAGGATTTTCAACACCAATGAGATAAACAAAGTTTCGAGAAAACTGGCAAAACCCTCTGCAATATTCTAGCCAGGAAAATTCATTAGCACTTTAAAAACATCTTAATATTTACCCTTGGTCAAATGTGCCTCAATCAGAATGAAACCATTTGAAAATAGCTGTCAACATGAAAAGTTTCTGAAATCTGCTGGTTTGTGGACCACATTTGTGGATGACTGCAAAAACCATATGAGTCCATGGCTAAATACATAAGTAAAAATAGAAATCTAATAATGAGCATCCTCTTAAGACTTCCATCCTGAAAAAACTGCCCTATTTACTTTCATAACTAAATGATCATTTAATAATTCCTCTAGCAACACTTGAGGTTGATAAAGAACTGTGGAACACATCTGGTTGGAGCAGAAATGTTGGGATACCAAGAAGAAAGTTACTCTGAACCTCAAAGGAGAAGGTTCATAAATCACCAGAATGTAGGAATGCCAACAAAATATTTGAAATGAAAAACAAGAAACTGGAGTTGTAGCTCAGTGAGAGAGCACCTGCCTAGCACCTGTGAGGCATAGGGTTCACTCCTCTGCACCACATTAAAAAGAAATATATAAAATAAAGTATCCTGTCCAACTAAAAAATAGTTTTAAAAATAAAGATCGATTTTTTTTAAAGCAACTCTCTGCAATGCAGCATTTCTCCTAGACCAGCTTCCTAGACACCAAAATACTAGCATGGTATGAGCAAACTTTGAAAAATGGGTGATAAATTACAGAAATATGCTCTGGCCCCATCTCTAGTCCAGCCTCACTTAAATGTCCCTCTTCAAATATCAACACCTCCGACCTTGTATTTGCTGTCTCTCCCTTTAGAGTTTCTCACATTTTTTTTCCTTTTTTTCTTCTTGTGATGCTTGAGATTGAACCTAGGACCTTGTGCATGCGAGGCAAGTATGCTACTGCCCTCACTGTATCCCAGACCCCTCACTTTCTTTCATGAATGTGTATCTGCTTTTCTAAATAGCTCTGTCCAAGTGCCTGATAAATGATGAAGTATTCTTCCATAGATGATGACTATAGCATTTTCCTATTTGAGAGAATAAGGGGCTCCAGTGGCTCCTCATTATGCCCAGGGATGGATACCTCATCCCTCATATCATGGTGGCATTGGTGGGGGGTGGGTTACCTTGTGTTGTCAGATGAAATCATGCTCAAACCTGGGAGTTAAGCATGCACCAGACTGCCTTGTTTACACACAAGCCATTCTTAAGGACATGCTGGCATACAACCATATACTATGGAAATGAGGTTCAACTTCCTTCCTGGTGGACATTTTAGCATTACAATGAAGTAGAATTGACTTCCTAGTCACTGGTACTTTATCTTAAGGTTATTTGTGAAAGAGGTTCGTTCTAAACTTATTAAACACATCTCAACTTCTTGGGTCAGAGTCTCATGGGAACTCATGTTTTCCATTAGTAGAGGGTCAAGGTGTGTCTTCTATTCTTAAGCTCCAAGGTGCTAACAATGCAACATGGACACAAACAGAATGTGGTGCATGAGAAATTGGAGAGATGTCCTCTTCTACACAAGTGGAGCACTATCATGATAGTCAGTCTGTAAACAAAGATGGCAACTCACAACTAATAGGAAGGTATTCCAAAACAGTATATCAATTGGGAAACTGCTGGAGAAGGCAGAGGCTCGTGCCCCTATAGGGATGGGTGGGATGGGGTGAGATTGCATCATGCTCCTCAGAACACTTTGCAATTTAAAACTCTTGAGTTGCTCATTCTAAATTTTCTATAGCTTACAGAAAGGGAAACCATGGATAAGAGGAACTATAAGAGTCAAATTGCTGTAAAACAAATACTAAAAGGAAATCTCATGAGTGGTCAGAGAGAAGCAGTTGATCAGGTACAAGACAGCATTAGTGGGTTTCCCTAGAGTATTCAAGAAGCTGGAAGGCAGTGGGAGGACATGATGAAACTTGCGTTTTAACCATCAATAATTTTCTACCTTGCTAAACTGTGCTTCAAAAGATAAGGGGAGATATCTACAAGGAAATGTTTGGGGTGAGTAAACAACACTTCCAGAAATGCCAATAGAGCCATCAAGGTTAAAGGAAATGATAAAAGATATAACCTTGAGCCCACATAAAATAATGAGAAATAATGGTAGATGTAGCTCAGTAGCTCAATATGGTAGCTAAGTATAGCCAGTACCATGGAGTATTTAGTTTCTAACTCTTTTCTATTTGTTTAAAAATATAAGTGTAAAAAATTGTACTCTATATGTGTAATATGAATTGCAATGCATTCCACTGTTGTATATTAAAAAATAAAATTTAAAAAAAAATTAAAAATAAATGAGTGCAAAAATAACACATAGAACACAAAACTAACACTTAGAACAAAAAATAACACTTGGAACCAAACAAACATTGATGCTGAATGACTACAAGACTCCATTTCTTATTGCTATCAGGAAATACTTAAGGATGAGTAGTTTGTGATTAGAAAGTCATTTAGGTCAGAATTTTAGAGGCTGAGAGTCCAAGATAAAGCAATGCCATTAACTTCACTTCTGGGGAGTACCCACTTTGTTCTTTCCAGCATGGTGGCTGACATCAGAGTGTGGACAAGTGGAAGAGGAAAAATCATATGGACCAATACAAGCCACAGAGCAGAGAGGGGCAGTCTTGATTTTTCATAACAACTCATTTTCTCAAAAACTCATTCCAAGACTAGCGTCCATTCTTCCTGAGGGTGGTGTCCCCAGTAACTGAATTAACACCAAGTAGACAGCACATTTGTAAGGTTCCCCTACCTCAGTTCTACCATAATGAGGATCAAGTGTCCAAAACCTATGCTTGTTTGTGGACAAATGATATCCAAGCCATAGAAGACACATGATGCATGAAGCTATAGTCTATGAAAAAGATAAAAACCAGGACTGAGGGACAAATCTGTAAGATCAGCAAAAATTTTCAATAATATTGAAATTAATTTGGCATGAATAAAAACTGATTGCCATAAATTTAAAATGTTAGAGCTCCCAAAACAATCACTAAGGAAAAACTAAAACATGTGCCAAAAGAAGAAAATAAAATAAAAATGGTACACAAGAAAAATGAATCATTAATAGGCAATAATGGAAAAATTGGTGAACCAAAAACATATAGGAAGAAAACAAGTGGCAACAGAGAAGAAGCATTTTATTTATTAATATTACTTTTTCATTACTATCACTGCATATAGATTCAATTTGTTCCAATTTTAGAAAACATATTGATCAAGTTGGGAGTGCAGCACACATCTGTGACTCTAGAAACTCAGGAAGCTGAGGTAAGATGATTGTGAGTTTAAGTCCAAACTCAGTGCCTTATGGAGAGCCTGTCTAAGTCATCATCTGGGCACATTGGCACAATGCTGTCACTAAGCTACTTGTGAGACTGAGGATAGGGTATCACAATATTGATGCTGGCATCAGCAACTCAACATAACACTGTCTGAAAATAAAATATAGTAATATTAAAAAGTGGCTAGGGATGTAGTCCAGTATTACACCCTTGGGTATAAGACCTAGAATCCAACAAAATTATTCTGCTGTCTACATCAGATTCACTTTAGATTCCAAAACAAAGATGGGATGAGAATAAAAATAAAATATGAAAAATATAAAAATAGCAATCAAGAGCCCACCACAGTGGTTCAGGTCTATAATCTCAGTGACTCAGGAGGATGAGGCAAGACAATCATGAATTCACAACTGCAGGCAGCAAAAATAACAGTTCCTTTTGGTGGAATGGTCTGGCTGCAAAATAAAAGCTAAAAAAGGTAAAGCAGGGGGAAAAAACCCACAGGACACAGGAAGTAATTTTAAAAGTGGGGGTGGGATGGACTAGCCTATCTTAGGTATGAAGCTTCCATACTCAAAAGAGCAAATTGGAGCCCATGTTTGCTTTATTTATATCAGGGAATATCAAAGGTTTTCCATGGAATGTTCTTTGCCAAATAAGGTAGAAGGTGGGCTATGCAGTTTCCAATGGGTTATCCCCAATTTCAGAACTAGAAGAGGAGAGATAGGGTCATGTGCCTTGGGCAATCTAGTTCACTCTGGAGAGCTGCGGATAGTTCCCAAGGTGAGACCTAAATCTCCATGGCCCCATACCCAGAGAAGACCCTGAAGTAATTCACAGGTTGCACCCTGAATACTTCCCCTTTTTTCTTTGCAAAAGAAAATGATGAGCCATTATTTCAAATTCCCAGATTCTTGTTCTGAGAATGTGACAACCTATTATCATAATACAAAAACGAACTAGTAGCAAACATCTCATTCCAATCATATACCATGCAGAGTGTTTCAGTGTGTTTTCAGGGTTAAAGCATTTTCATTCTTGAATTATTTCCAGTTAGAGAGGTAGGATCCATAAGATCGATTTTGCTTTTTTGAATATCCTGGATGTTGTGATGTAACTCCATAAGATCAGGGCTACTCTTAATTGGTATACCAAATACCCATTAGATGATTTAACCTTTTCTCAAACCCATTGGGGAGCCTTATATTTGGCTCCAGAAACACAGACCTTCATAGTCAGATGGCATTTAAACCTTTCCTTAAACTTGAGAGCAGAAAGCTCATTACCAATATTTATGACAGAAGTTTGTAAGGCATTCAATTTGTTTCAGTATTTTCATCAATGATTATTGAGGGTTTTGGAAGTATATTTAACCAAATTATTAAGAAAATTTGCATGTTGAATATTCTGAGATATAGCCACTGAGGCTGTAACTGTAGAAGTGATGAATGAAATTAAATGAAATTTTAAAAATTATAACCAAGAATTATGAGTCCAAGAGCTCACTTAAGTCTGGTCCCCTGGGCATGCATCTGTTGTAAAACCTGAACACCAGCATCAGCATGCCATGGCTCTGAAATGTTGACTGGTAGTAAGTCAAAGGAAGACTGGTGAAGGATTAATGTTCCTTTCCCTCTGTTATATCTAGTGATGCAATTAGGTAAATTGCACTTTTTACAGGCTACAAGATATTTATCATCCTTTCTCTTAACTCTCACATTTCCAGTAATTAAAGCATAAGGAGATTGAACACAGGCTTGCAGGCCATACCAGGAACCCTCTTTACACCCCCTGCCTACAAAGTCAGGCATAGGTCTGTCAGTGTAATATAGGAAATCTGAGGCTGCAATTAAGCTCCAAACATCTTTCTGGATACCGCCTTCACTGAAGGTTAGGATATTACCTACAAAACCTCCAGGGATCATGGCATCCTTATGTGATTGTCTTTTGTCAATTTTTGAAGACTAGTCTAAAATATATCCACTATTTCTAGAATGTTTTTGTTGTACTGGCAAGACATTTGCACAGTCTGTCCATTTAGCAATGGTGCTAAATTCTATTGCAGAATGATTAGGACAGTAAGGTATTGCCAGGCGTTCTGTGGGAATGACACGTTTGTTATGAGAATGTCCCATTTTAATAACTGTTTGGACATATTGCTTACAGTCCCAGGGTCCAGCATGATTGGCTCATCTAGACCCCCCATATGCTGTCTTTTCTTCAAAACATACCCTGAGATAGCCAGCTGCTTATCATGGGACCAATATATACGTAGTTGTCCACTGTAACCAGTATAACTAAATCCAGTCACAGGGATGGGTGTAACCGGAGTATCTGTAAAACCACACATTACATGGGTATCACTGGGATGGATTCTCTGGTCCACACTACTGGGTGTACCAAAGGTGGGTCTGGAAAATATGTCCAATTGGTTTCTCCCTGGACCCCATTTTCTGGACAGCTCAAAAGAGCTAACATGGCCACAAACATTGTGGCTGCAGAGTTAGTTCCTCCTTGTGTTGAACTCTCTGTTCAGCCTGTAGTGTTACATTCTCCAGTTGTTTCCATGATGGTAGATTCAACATTCTGTCTCTCAGGGCCTTCTTTGTCCTTTTCCTCCTTTGTAGCTTTCCGTTCCTGCTGGTGGTCAGGTCTGACATCCCTGGATTAATCTTCAGTATCTGAACCTCGGTTCCAGGTCCTCCATGTCTGATAGCATGTTCAGGTACCCCGATAGAATGAGAGGCACCTTCTGGGAAAAACAAGCATGACCTCTACCCCACATTATCACTGGATCTGATCCTTTATGTTGTTATGTTTGTATATCTTTACACCAAATTTGGCTCAAGGGACCTGCTGCAGTGGAAGAAATGTGTCTTTCAGCTGAAGTGTGAATTTCAGAGTCACAATTTAAAAAAAAAAATAGAAGAAAGCATGATTAAGATTATTTTGTGGGGCCTTATCCCTCCCCTTTTTTGTAACTGTAGCTTAATAGATAAATGAGCTCATTCTACAATGGCTGGACCTTGAGGCTTCTATGGAATACCTGTTTTATGATCAATACAAAATTTATGGCAAAACTGCTGAAAACCAAAATTAGTATAAGCTGGAGTATTATCAATTTCAATCTGTAAAGGGCATCCTCATGCTGCAAAAGTAGCTAGACAGTGAGAAATAACATGAGTATTTTCTCCTACACAGGCAGTGGCAAAAATAAATCCAGAGTAAGTATCAACAATAACATGAACTTAACACTGTTTGCCAAATTGAGGGACGTGAGTTACATCCATTTGCTATAACTGATTTGGTCATAATCCATGGGATTAACCCCAGTTGTTAAGATAAAATATGTATAAAATATTGTGAGATTTGATGAACAATTTGACAAGTTTTTCCCCAGGAATATTAATTTTTTTATGTAAAGTAGAAGCATTCTGATGATGTAAAGAATGTGATGCTTGTGCACAATCATATAAAGATATTTATTCACAAATGGCAACAAATTTATCAATATTATCATGACCTGATTTTAAAGGACCTGGAAGATTAGAACGTGCCCTTATATGGCTAATGAAACATGGATGATGACACATTTGAATTGTCTTTTATAAGGTCTGAAACAAATTAAATAACTCTTGTGTTCCCAGTAGTTGATGTTTCAATATTTTTTGTGACTCAAACTGCAATATAAACTATAAGAATAAATATGGATTGACTCGTTTGCAAAATGAATTAAAGCACAAATGAGAGCTTAAATTTCTGCTCATTCTGCAGAAGTATATGATGTCTGTATTATCTCTGTATGAACATGGCTATAGAAACCTGCTTTTCCTGAACTCAATCCATCAGCAAATACTTTTAGTTATCCAACTATTGGTTAAGCACATACAATTTTGGGAAAAATAAATGTAGTCACAAGATCAAACTGAATAATTTTCTCATGAAGTTAATGGCTTTCCATTTGGCCAGGGAAATTAGCAAAAGCTATCTGCCAAGTATTAGAAGATTGCCAAAGCCAATCATGCTCTAGAGTAGAAAAAGGTGCAACAATAATATTAGGCTATGACCCAACTATCTGAAAAAACTCATGTTCTTCATTTAGTAACTAACTGAGCAATAAAGCCATGGTATGGAGTTGATGACTTTTGAGGAGAATGAGGTAGGCAAGGCCACCCAATAATTCCCAATTATTGCCATATTGCTCCTGTAGGAGTATGAACAGTGGGAAATGTTAATCAATATACAGGCTCTTGTGGATTAATTCTAGTAAGTTGTGCAGTAATCATGGCAGATTCAACTTTTGTTATGGCAATTTTTCTTCTGCCAAAGTTGATGAGAAGGTAGAGAAGAATCTACCTGTAAAATCTGAAACAAATGACACAAATCTGCAGTGGCTAGTTTTAAAGTTGGTCACAGCCAATGAATATCACCTAGTAACTTTTAGAGGTCATGTGCCTTGGGCAATTTAATGTGCCTCAGGGAGATGCAATAGTTCCAAGTTTAAATCTAAATCTCTAGGACAATATAGAATATTCTGCCCCAAAGAGTAGAATACACATTTTACTCCAGTGTGTAGAAAACATTGTGCAGGACTTCCCATTTTAAATCCATAAAAAATGTCAATAAATTTAAAAGCACTGAAATTAGGGCAACTATCTTTTGTAACTACAATGAAATTAAATTTAAAAACATAAAATTTAAAAATTTGCTAACATGTAGCAATTATACAGTGTATTCTTAGGAAGAAGAAAAAGAAAAAAAAACAAGAAAATAGTTTAGGTGGATAAATAGAAGACCCCCAAGTAATTCACAGGTGGCTCCTTGAACCTTAGTGAGGCCCTACCTCAAAATACAACATAAAAATGGCTGGGGATAGGTCTCAGTGGTAAAGTGCTCCTGGGTAAAACCCCCAGTACAAGTAAAAACAAATAAAAAACAATAAAGAAAACAGCTGGAGGGCTATGCACTTGCCAGAAAAAAATCAGCTGTAACAGAAATTGTTAGATAGAGGCAAGAACATGATATATACTTGGAATTACATATATTAAATTATATATTAAATACATATGCATATTTATGATAAAAATTAAAATATATAATACATATCAATAAAGGGGGCAATCTCACAAACTAAGTTATAAATGTATACATGTCAAAAAAACAATGCTCCAAAATATGTGAAGTGAAAACTATCAGGATTAAAGGAAGAAAAATTTCTCCAAAAAGGGGTGGATAATTTGTGATATCCCATTTTCAAGAATGAATGAAATGTTTAGCATAAAGTCCATGTAAAACAAAACAAAACGACTTGAACAACAATATAACTATACTAGGTCCAGAGGACTATACAGAATATTCTGCCCCGAAGAGTAGAATACACATTTTACTCCAGTGTGTAGGAAACATTGTGCAGAACTTGCCATTTTAAAGCCATAAAAATGTCAATGAATTTTAAAGCACTGAAATTAGGACAAGTATCTTTTGTAACTACAATGAACTTAAGTTAATAAAACAGAAAATTTAAAAATTTACAAATATGTAGCAATTAGTGTACTCTTCAGGAAGAAAACAAGAAAAGAAAATAGAAACTAGTTTAGGTGGATAAAAATGAAAATCAAACATGAAAATGAAAGCAAACATGCCAAAACTGATGAGGCACAGAAAAAGCAGCCCTCAGAAAAAAATTCATAACCATAAAGGCCTACATAATAAAAGAAAAACTGCCCAAACAAAAACCTAAATTTACACAGTAACTAGAGAAAGAGAAGCAAGCTGTAATCAAATTGCACAGAGGATAAATTTTAATAAAGAATAGAGCAAGCATAAAACAAACAGACAAAAGAATTAAGAAAACAAACTTGATTGTTCAAAAGATTTACAAAATTGATTGTTCAATTAACCAAGCAAAAAGAGAGAGAGAGTACTCAAGTTAATAAATATCAAAAAAAAGTGAGACCATCAAAACAGACTCCACAAAAAAAATTAGAAAAATTTAAAGGCATATTATGAACAACTGAATGTGAACAAATTTTTACATAACATCCATTAAAACTGACTTAGACATAGAAAATCTAAAAAGACTGAATAAGAGATTGAATCAGTAAAAAAACACAATAGTAACATCCATATCAGAGCTGGGCATGGTTGGTGTACACCTGTATCCCAGTGACTTGGGAGGCTGAGGCAGAAAGATCGTGAGTTCAAAGCCAGCCTTAGCAAAAGCAAGGTGCTGAGCAACTCAGTGGGACCCTGTCTCTAAGTAAAGTACAAAATAAGGCTGTGGATGTGGCTCGGAAGTCAAGGGCCCTGGAGTTCAATCCCTGGTACCCAACAACAACAACAACAACAAAATTCCATATTAGAAATGTGAAGTGAAACTATCAATCTATATCTAACTCTAAAAACAGAGATATAGCTTTGTGTGAATTAAATCCTAAGGTCTCTAAGAAAAAGTGATTTAAATAAAAAAGTTCAGCATTTGTGCAGGATATAGCACAAATCAATACAATTTTTGTAGCTGAACAATAAATATTCAAGGCAAAATTACTTTAAAAAATTCCATTTATGGTAGTATCAAACATTAAATACACAGCAAAAAATTAACAAATATGTCTTGTAAGCAGAAAATATTACACAAAATGTTTAAAAGAATAAATAGGCATTGACTATTTATTGATAAGATTAATGTTGCTGAAATGGTAAAATGCAAATTGATTTACATACCAATGTAAACCTTACCAAAATTCCCACATGCCATTTTTGAAAAAGATGTAATAGTAAGCCTAAAGTGAATATGGAAGTTCAGTCAACCTCAAATACCAAATACAGTTTGTTTGTTTGTTGTTTTCAAGAAAAATATAAAGAACAAAAATTGGGAGACTCATACATCCCAATTTTAAAGCTCATTATAAAGTTTCAGTACTCAAAGAAACTGGATCCCTATTCCTCACCCTGTTCAAAATGGGTAAAAGACCTGACTGTGAAACTAGAAAATAAACAAGGGAAAGCAATTTAAGACTCTTGTAAGGACAACAAATGTTTTGGACAGAATTTTGAAATCACAAAAAAATAAAAATTAAAAATTCCATTAAACTAAAAAGTTGACGAACAGCAAAGAAAAAAAGGGGGGAATCCTTATAAAATGGGAGAAAATCTTTGCCCAGTATGTGTTTGATACAATCTTCATATTTAGAATATGTAAAGAACAAAAAAAAATCATAACACCAAACAAACAATCAAAAACTAAGTAATGCCATTCAAGTGGGCAAACGAAGTAGACAGTTTTTCAAAAGAAACAAAAAGTTCCAGCAAACATGAAGAAAAATATTCAATATAATTAGCCTTCCGGAAATGCAAATAAAAAATACAATGAGGAAGACTGGGGAAATAACTCAGTAGGTAGAGTGCTTTCCTTGC
The DNA here is from genome assembly GCF_021218885.2 of Marmota monax. Taxonomy (NCBI): domain Eukaryota; kingdom Metazoa; phylum Chordata; class Mammalia; order Rodentia; family Sciuridae; genus Marmota; species Marmota monax. Next base: position 28,554 of record NW_026693926.1, on the reverse strand, counting down.
ATGTGCAAGGCCCTGGGTTCAGTCCCCAGCACCACAAGAAAAAAAAAAAAATACATGAGGTATCATCACATCCCAGTAAGAATGGATAAATTAGAAAAGTGACAAACATGATGTGGATGTGGAAAAAAATCAACACTTATGCACGGGTGTGTGCAAGTAAATTGGGTAGCTGATATGAAAAACTGTGGATATTACTCAAAAAACTAACAATAGCTGGGATCATGGCACATGACTAATCCCATATATTTAAGAAGCTAAAGAAGGAGGATTACAAGTTTAAGGCGAGCTTGTGCAAGTTCAAGTTCAAACAGTGCAAAACCCTGTCTCCAATAAAAAAGAAATATGCTGGAGGCCAGGAATGGTGATAAATGCCTGTAAAGTAGGCAACTTGGGAGACCAAAGGAGGAGGATCCTGAATTTGCTGTGAGGATAGGAAACTTAATGTAATGCTCCCTCTAAATAAATAAATAAATAAATAAATAAATAAATAATAAGGCACTGTGATGTAGTCTAATTGTCAAATGTTTGCCAAGCACATGAGGCTTTGGTTAAGTCTTTTGTATCTCAACTAAATAATACTAAAATAGAATTACCTTGTGATTCAGGTATCCGACTTGGGAGTATGTAATGAACAAGTATGAAACCTTCATCTGATACCTGGATGCCCATGTTTATTGAGGCACATCCCAATTGAAAAGATATAGAATCACCTAGGAATTCTGGGGCAGATGGATAAAGAAAATATGGCATATATGTATGCATACATCCATATAAATCAAATCCTGCCACCTGCAACCAATTGGGTGAAATTGGAGGGTAGAGTGGTAAAATGAAACAAAACCAGACACATAAATACAAACACTGCATGCTGTCCCTCATGTGGGGGAGGCTAAACTTGAATTTAGGTTGATGATTTTTAAAGGTTAAAAAGTGGAGGTGGGAAATGAGAAAGGGATTTCATCAGTGGATGTGGCATATGTGTTAAAATACCATGCAGAGACCCTTTATTATGTATATATAGTACATCTTCATCAAAGCTATTTTTAAAATGTTACTGTAATCAGTACTGAGTCACACTTACAAAATGATTAAATGGAATAATATTCCAGGCGTGGTTGTGGATGCCTATAGTACCAGCAACTCAGGGGACTGAGGAAGGAGAATTGACAATTTGAGGTCACCCTTGGGAACATAGCAAGATATTGTCTCAAAACCAAAAAAAAAAAAAAAATGAATTGGGGATAAATCTCAGTGGTAGAGAGTTCCTAGATTCAAATTCATTACTGCAAAAAGAAATAAGTAAATGGAATAGAATTTAGGAATATATCCTTATATTTATGGTCAATTATTTTTCAAGGAGAATGCCAAGACATTATAGGAAAAATGTTTTCAAATCATCTGGAACAACTATCCATATAAAACTTGGAACACGATCTCAAACACTATCTCACACTTTACACAATTAATTTTAAATGGAAGAAAAGTGTAAATATGAGAATTCGGACTAAAGATTCTTGGCAGAAAACATGTAAAAATCTCATAACCCTGCATTAAACAATAGATTCTTAGAAAAGACAAATTTTCTCTGTTTCTTTTTGGTACCAGGGATTGAACACAGGGGAGCTTAACTACTGAGCAACATTCCCAGCCCTTTCAAAAATTTTACTTAGAGACCAACTGCTAAGTCTGGCTTGGAACATGTGATCCTCCTGCCTCAGCCTCCCAAACTGCTAGGATTATAGGCATGTGCCAAAAGATACTGCTTATAATGCCACATATTTAGAAAGTATCTACAGGATTTTAGATATGAGGTTTATGATATGGCATAATAAATTTTGTGAAGGGTAAAGAAAAATATATTTATAATTTAGCCAATATGTTTTTTTTTTAAACTATAGACTTCATCTAGGCTTCCATATATACTATTTGAAATTTCACTGTCCCCAATGGGGACTTCTATCTGAAAAACTCCAACCACATTTACCTTGTATAAGTCAAACCTGGACATCCATTTTTCTTAATCTATAGACTTAAATAAAATTGAAATTTCTCAAGAGTAAAGATTATTCCTCTGGAGCCAAATGATCCTTAGCATTGTGTGGAATCATATTAGCTGAAGGGCTGTAAAAGAAATAATATTAACTAATTAACTTCTAACCCCAAATAACATCTGTATACTTGTCGCTTCTTCATGTACTCATGAATGTATTGTTGAGTCAAAATACGAAAGAGAAATCTTATAATTTTGTGGGCATATTTTTTAACAAACTATAAATTATCATGAAAATGGTTCTCATTTTCACCGAACTCACAGAAGTGTCAACAGAGTCAAGATTAAGCCTATTACATTGAGAAATGCCTTTGTTCCTTTAATAATTATTTGTTGGTACTGAAAATTGAACTCAGGGGTGCTTTACCCCTGGGCTACATCTCTGGTGCCTTTCTTCATTTTTAAATTTTATTTTTTATTTTTGAATTTCAGTTACACATAACATTAAGGTTTATTTTGACATGAAATCATACCACTTTTAAACGGGGATTATTCTAATTGAGTGGCATAATTAAAATTAATACAAAATATTAAATAGCCAAAGTAACCAAAATTTTCTCAACTGGTTTTATGAGTTTTATGCTTCTAGCTATTACACAAAGGCTTTTGATCCTTTTTAAATTTTTTTATTTTTGTATATGTTGTGAGGTATGACGTATCCAAATACTTTTTTTCTTCTTGTGGATATCTAGTCATCTCAGGGACATTTTTGCTTTTGCTTTTACTCTTGAAAAATATAAGCGGTGTGTGTGTGTGTGTGTGTGTGTGTGTGTGTGTGTGTGTGTGTGAGAGAGAGAGAGAGATTCCTCTGAACACCAGTTACAAATTGCTGCCCATGCAGGTCAGGCAAATCACTGCACCAGACCTGCACAGTCAGCTGAACTTAAGGTGATTTATGTGAATTTCCAGGGACACCAAATAAAACACAGACACACTTTACCTTTACACAAGCTTCAAGACTGCTTCTCCACTCTTGGCCTCAGGCTCCCCAAAAGGGAGGGCAAGAGAAAGTCATGAGAGGCTGGTGAGAAAGTGACCACATTCAGAAGAGAACTTTTAGTGGAGGATTCTTGTTCTTAGAAAGTTCTATTCAAAAAAGGCCAGAGGGGACAGGGTTACAAGGGATACATGAGTGTAAGTCAACCCTCATGAATAATGCCTCCATCTGAAGAACCACCTCTCTATCTGAGCTGGGAAAATGCCCAAGACACCACAAATGTAGTGACTGGTCAGAGCCTCCTGCTTCAGGATTGGAAGGCATGGGTCATTCAGAGGGGCTTCCCACATATCCGTCCTTCATTCTTTGAAAAAGCAGGTGATGGGTCATTATTTTGAGTCCCTGAATTCTTCTTCTGGGGGCACAACATCCTACAATTACAACACAAAAGAGAATTAGTAGCAATGAGAACAATACAAGGATTTTCCATGCAGAGTGTTTAAAAATATTTCCAGGGTTAAAGCTGTTTAATTCTTTAAGTATTTGATCAGCTAAAGAAGTAGGATCTGAAAAATCAGTCTTACTTTTATGTATATCTTGAATCTGATGATGCAGCTCCAAAAGATCCAAGCTGTTATCATTTTTCTGCCAAATATCCAACAAATGGTTTTGAACCTTCTCCCAATACCATTAAGAAGCATTGCATTTGGCAGCAGTAACACACACATACTTAGAGCTAGCATGACATTTAAGTTTTTCCTTGAATTTCAAAGAGGAAAGGTCATTACCTATATCCATGACAGCAGCCTCTAAGGCATTTAGCTTGGTCTCAATCCTTTCATCAACATTTATTTGATTGTGAAGAGCCTTGGAAGTATTCTGAGCCAAATTATTAAGAAAATTTGCATGTTGAATATTTGAGATATGGCCACCAAAGCTGTCACCATGGAAGCAATAAAAGAAACCAAGGGAACAACTCTCACTATTATGAGTCCAAGAGCACACTTAGGTCTCGCCGCTAGCTGGGCGTGCATTTGTTGTAAGACTTGAAAACCAGCATCAGCCTATCATGGCTCTGAAATATTTCCTGGTAATAAGACAAAGGAGGGCTGATGGAGCATCATCGTTCCTTTTTCTCTATTATTTCTGGTGATACAATTAGTTAAATTATATTTACTACATATTACAAGATATCTATCATCTTCGTTTTAGCGTTTACATTTCCTGTAATTAAAACATAAGGAGATTGAACACAGGCCCATAAGCCATAACAAGAACCTTCCTGTTACAGTTCTTGCCTACAAAGTCTGGTAAACATTTGTTAGTAAAATGTAAGAATTCTGAGGCAGCAATTAAGTGCCAAACATCTTTCTGAATGCCACCTTCCCTGAAGGTAAGGATGTTACTAACAAATCCTCTAGGATTCATGGCATTACCCTTGCATTACTGCCTATTGTCAATTTTAGGAGACCAGTCCAAAATATACCCACCATTTCTACACACCTTATGCTGTACTGGAAAAGTATCTATGCATTCCATCCACTTAGGAAAGGTGCCAATTTCTATTGCCGAGGTGTTAGTAGAAGGAGGTATTTGTGGATGTTCTGCTGAGATGACTGGTTATGAGAAACAATCTTTCAGATCTATTATTATCTATTATTATCAAATAATAATCTAAAGGAATAGCTGTAGGAGAAAGAAGCCCAGGTTGTAATGCTCCAATGGGCTCTATAACACAATTAATAGAACTTAGGTCTTGTAATAATCACCAGTTACCAGATTTTTTCCTAATTACAAAGATGGGTGTGTTCCAAGAGCTAAGTGTAAGCTCTAAATGACCAGCTTCAAGTTGTTTCTCAACTAATATGTGGGCTACTTTAACTTGTCCCCTGTTAGGAGTCACGAACAAACACAGATTGCCTCTTCTGTGAGCCAATTAATTTTTTTTTTTTTTTTTTTTTTTTTTTTTGCTGTTCTCTGGGTTAGGGATAAGGTTAGGGCCCCTTCCAAAATTTGGGCTGTTGCATTAGTTACCCTCTGTTGGAGAGATTGGGTTACAGAAAGGTGCTCTTCCTGTAAATCTCCCTCAATTTCACTAGGAGTAAACCCTTAATCAAGTCCCTCAAATGACATGATAGTCTCTTGTAGAGAGCCAGATGGCATGTTCTGATTGCACAGTGATGTTAATCTCATCTCAAAAATTTGAATCAATCACTCCCAGCAGTACCTGAATTCCGTTTTTAAATGGTTTCATCCCAAAACTAGGCCTGTGGTATGGGGGTAATGGCCCATGAGTTACCACAAATGTAGTGACTGGTCAGAGCCTCCTGCTTCAAGACTGGAAGGCATGGTCATTCAGTGTGGCTCCCCACAACACATCTTAATGTGAGACTAAAAATTTAAAAATTCAGAAGCTCCCCAGTGACACCCAACTTACAATGTACACTTTCCATAGAAAAAAATTAAAATGACTCCTCAGAACTAAGTTATCCTGTGTGAAATGACATGGAATGAATACAAGAGGAAAGGTATGGGCACGACGCCCAGAAGAAAAAAGAATGGCCATGGTACCTCCATATCTGAAACCGAACTCAAGGATCACAGAAACATCATTACCATTACCTTGGTTTTCTTATCTCTAAAATTGATCATTAGATTGAAACATTTAAATGTTCCAGTCAACTTAATCAATGTGTACAATTTTTTTTGAGACAATGCACTCAAAAAAAAAAAATTAAAGCACATGATTACCCTATATTTTATGGTATACAAAGAACTCAAAACTTAACAAAAAACACAATTAACAAATGGGCTAAGAAACTGAACAGATACTTCACAGAAGAAATATAATCCATTACCAAATACATGAAAAAAAGTTCAACACATCTAGCAATTAGGAAAATGTAAATCAAAATTACTTTAAGATTTTATCTCATTCAGTCAGAATGACAATCATCAATGATACAGACAACAATAAATGTTGGTGAGGATGTGAGGAAAAAGAAACACTCACACATTGCTCATGGGACTGGGTGGAAATTTGTGCAACCACTATGGAAAGCAGTATGAAGACGCCTGCAAAACCAGAATGAAACCAGCATTTGACCCAGCTATCCCTCTCTTCGGACTATACCCAAAGTACTTAAAAAAAGCATACTACATGGACACAGCCGCACCAATGTTTATAGCAGCACAATTCACAATCATTACACCATAGAACCATCCTAGGTTTCCTTAAACAGATGAATGGATAAATAAAATGTGATTATATATATATATATATATATATATATATATATATATATATATATATATATATATATATATATATTCCCCCCACCAATTGAATATTACTTAGCTTTAAAGATGAATGAAACTATGGAATTCGATAGTAAACAGTAAATGGATGGAGTTGAATAATATCATGCTAAGTGAAATAAGCCAACACACACACACTCTCACACACACAAACACACAAACACAAAGGCCAAATCTTCTCTCTGATGAGTGTATGCTAATTCAAATGGGGTGGGTGGGGAAGAATATTTACTTTATATTAAGTAGAGAGGAGTGCATGTAGGGGAGGGGATATGGAGATAGGAAGGATAGTAGAATGAAACAGACATTACATATAATACATAATATATATGGATGATAAACCACTCAACAAGGGAGGGGGAGAGAATAGAAATTCAGTGGATTAGACAAAGTTGAAATGAAGAGAAGAAAAGGGAAATAGGAATACAAATGACAGTAGAATGAATCAGATACAACTTTTCAATGTTCATATATAAATACACCACAAGTGAAGGTCCACACCATGTACACCTCAAGAATGGAATGCTAATGCTAATACTAATGCTAACTGAGTTTTACTCCATGTATAATATGTCAAAATTTGCTCTACTGTCATGTATACCTAAAAAGTGTAAGAAATTTTAAAAAATGATAAGGAAAAATTTGTATACAGAGAAGGTTTGTGTGTGAAAAACTCTTCAATAAATGCTAATGTCATTAAGGTTAAATACAATTATAAAAGACTACCTTGAGCCCATACAAAATAATAAATAATGGTAAATAGATTTGCCCAAGTAACTCTGTGCAACTATCAATTATCACAAAATTTTTGGTTTACAACTCTTTTCTATTTGTTTTACAAAGCAGCACAATATAAATACTTACAAGTTGATCTGAGAGGAAACATTACATAGCAGTGTTATGAATACTATTAATAGTGCTGTGTGCACTCAAAGAAAACATTCTCAATTTCCTCTCCCATGTAATAAAAAAATAATGCAGTTGAAAGGTATGCTAGTTACTGACTAGATAACACATACATGTGTTTGTGACATTAAGCATGTGGGCAGCTTCTCAACTTGGCAGGTCAGGTCCAATAGATAAGAAAGACACTCTCTTCACACAAGACAGTGTTTCTTTGAGTAATACAATGAAAGCAAGAGAGAAAGCAAAATTAACAGACACACAGGCAACTGTATTGCCAGACTAGGAAAACCCCAACTCTGAACCTATGTACTGGGGAGTCCCAAACAGCTTTTCATGGTCCTGACTGGGAAGACCTGGGCAGAACATCCTCTCCACAGGTGAGAGTCGGAAGTCTTGTTCTAACTTATATTTAAAGTGGGGCTGAATAAATACAAGTTAGAATGAAGCTTTCTTTGTTCTAACAGCTTGCATGACCTAGTGATCCCATGAAGAACACTACATCCTCCTTAAACAGGTCAGATCCCAGAGGAGGGTGTGATAGCCTTGAGATGAGTAAATTGGGGTTCCAATGAGTGAGCCACCGAACCAGATACATTGAGAAATTGACATTCTTTAGCTGTATCATGAAGGATAAGCAGACATCATGCAGGCACATGGAAAGGGAAGATCTTTAGTATTTTCCTTAGACCTCTAGTACTGAATCTTTCCTCCAGTCCTTATAGTTAAAACTCTCATATGTAAAATGAAGCCAGTTATCTGTGTAAAATAAAATGGAGTGGAGACAAGCATGAAACCTAGAGAGTTACCCTCTGGAATAATAAATAGTGTGAATATTATTCTCCTAGAATTTATCATTATATTTCAATATTTATTTTCCCAAATAAAGTTAAGTGAAATATTCGTAGGTGCTGTTTTTTGACGCAAAGGGCTCACATATGAAGAGAATATTGTGTTTTTACTTTTTGAACAGGACTTGTAGATGAGAGTCTAGATGTTTATTTCAATCAAAATTGTGTTTCTCTCTCTGTGGTGTCATGGGCTCCTGGAGCAGTAAGATCTGAAGAGGGACAGGGTTCGTTTATAGTATCTTATAATTACTGGATTGCAGAGGGGTCTCGAAAACCATGACACATGCTATCTATCATATAATCCAATAAGTATAACAAACATTATATTGTAAGGTATTAAGTAGAACAAAAAGGTCTACAAAATCAGAATATATAATGAAATAAAAAATGTGGGGCATAAATGCTCCTATAGTATGTCTGTTTCTTTTTACAGTCATCACTTTACATGTTTCTGGTTACATATTTCTACTGGGTATCCAAGACTAAAGAGATGGTCTTATATTGGGATGTTTTTCCCACACTTCAGGTCAATTGAGTCTCCTCAGTGATGAACGTCATGGAATTTATGAGGAACTGCATGAATTCTTCAGTTCAAGAGTCAGGATGGGCCTGTGGACCACGTGGTTTCCACAGGAAACAATGAGACTATTTCCCCTTCAGCAACCCTCCTTTATTACCTGAATATGCACATTGGCTCCTAGTCTCTTGGGTCCTTCTCCTCTCCATGATTGGGAGCTTGTGTAACTCTCCAGAGTTGTAGATCCCTTAGGGAGTACTGCAACTCTATACGGTGAAATGTTAAAGTCTTAATTCAAAATAGGGATATCTGGGCATTATTTTAGTATCCCTAGGTCCTTCCTATAACTGTATTAATTTTTCCATAATTACAAACAAGAGAGTATATAATTTACATAAATAATATTCCCCAAACAAAACTTGATTAAACACATGAAATAATTAATAGAGACGTTATAAAATTATTTACACAATAGAATGTTTTACTATTGCATCTATCCATTAGCAAAGTGAATAGTGGGATATGTGTGACCTAATAACATCATTAAATTCATGACAAGGTTAACTTTAAGAAATCCACACTTTATTTAGTAACAAATTGCATCCATAATGAAATATAAGTAAAACTGCTCTGTAAAACGGACATGGTGGTCCATGCCTGTGATCCTAGGGACATGAGAAGCTTTGCAAGTTAAAAGCCAGGCTCCATAACTTAATGAGGCCTTATGCAACTTAGCAAACCCTATCTCTAAGAAAAATGAAAATACAAAAAAAAAATCTGGGGATGTGGTTTACTGATAAGTGTCCCGAAGTTTAAGTACAAAAATAAAAACTAAAAATTTAAAATTTCATATAAATCATAAGAGACTTCTGAAATAATCAACTCTGAGTATTATTATTTCTCCAGTTGTGAAAAATGAGACTCTCTAGTAATTGTTGATTTATACTAAAATTATATCATTTTAAGGATGCATTATTCTATACTTTTATTTCCTTATTTCTACAATATAAGCTAAAGGTGTTAAGAAAATTTTCAGCAAGTGTCAAAAGCAATTACCCATTTTCTACATTTAAATGATTTTTTTTTCCTCCTATGTCCCAAATACTTCATGAGACGAGCCATAGATAATAAACTTACTACAATCTTTATATTTGTCAAGGTGTTTTTGTAAATATTTTGCTGTTATCTAAGGTACACCCTTTGGACAAATGCTATTCCAAACTTGCTACAGATACGATGTCAGAAATTGAAAAAATATCTGAAATTTGGATATAGACATGGACACATTCTTTGGGTTTCTATATACTATAAATCCTCCAGTGTTTTAGAAAATGTTTGATCAATGGCCAAAAGCTTTGCAAAAATTTTTTTTTCACATGTCCTCTCACTCGTATGAATTCAGAGGTGCTGCATAAAGTGTGAACAACTGTTGGAGACTCTGTCACCTATTTTACACTTGTAAAATTTCTGTGCTATCATATATCTGGTATGAAATAGTGTTGAACTACTGTGAAATAAGGGTTGATTCATCCTTAAAGACAATGATGCAATGTTTTCACTTGTAAAACTTCTCTGCAGTATAAAATCTATAATGTTTAGTAAGATGTGATCTTCAATTTTAAAAGCTCTACCATTCTTCACATTTATAGGACTTCTCTCTAGTATGGGTTCTCTGGTGTCCAGTAAGTGATGATTGTTGATTAAAATCTATGCCACATTCTCTACATTTGTAGGGCTTCACTCCAGTGTGGATTCTCTGGAGCTGAGTAAGTTCTATTTTTTTTTATTAAAACTTTTGCCACATTCTTTACATTTGCAGGCTTCACTCCAGTGTGGATTCGCTGGTGCTCAGTAAATGATGATTTTTGACTGAAACTCTTGCCACACAATTTACATTTGTAGGGCTTCTCTCCAGTATGAATCCTGTTGTGGCAATTGAGATGGAAGTTTGTATTAAAACTTTTGTCACACATTTTACATTTGTAGAGCTTCTCTCCAGTATGAATCCAATGTAGGCGAGCAAGCTGTGAGATGCCACTAAAAGCTTTGCCACACTCTTTACATTTGTAGGGCTTCTCTCCAGTGTGGATTCACTGGTGCTGAGTAAGTGGTGATGTTTGATTAAAACTCTTGACACACACTGTACATTGGTAGGGCTTCTTTCCAGTATAAATCCTGTTATGGCAATCAAGATGTGAGTTTCTATTAAAAGATTTGCCACACTCTTTACATTTGTAGGGCTTCTCTCCAATGTGGATTTGCTGGTGGAGAGTAAGTGATGATTTTTGATTAAAACTCTTGTTATACACTTTACATTGGTAGGGCTTCTCTCCAGTATGAATCCTGTTGTGGCAATCAAGCTGTGAGTTTGCACTAAAACTTTTATCACACACTTTACATTTATAGGGCTTCTCTCCAGTATGAATTCTCTGGTGATTTTTAAGGCTTGGTTTTTGACTAAAAGCTTCACAAAATTGTTTACGTATGTGGGGCATCTCTCCAGTGTGTGTCCACTGGTGACAAATAAGATTGGAAATTTTATTAGAACTTTTGTCACATTCTTTGCATTTGCATGGTGTATCTCCTGTATGAACTCTGTGATGTTGAGTAAAGTTCTTGAGTGCATTGCAGTCTTCATATTGGTAGATATTCTCTGCAGAATAAGTTTTTTGGTGTTGAGTAAGAGTTGAAAAATTTTTAAGGCTTTGCTACACTTTTTACATTTACAGGTCTTTAGTTCAGTATAAATCCTCTGATGCTCAACAAGTTGTAACCTTTCACTAAAAGTTTTTTCCCATTCTTTAAATTTATAGTGTTTATCACTGTCATAGTATCTACTGTGTTTAGAAGATGTTGAGCAAGCTGATGCTTTGATATATTCTTTAAACATATAGGACTCTCTTTCCCTATAAATTATCTTGTATTGAGCAAGCTCTGCACTGTGATTAAGAGCCCTTTCACATACCTTACACTTGCAAGTTTTGACTTGACTGTGAATATTTCGATGAGTAATAGTTTTTGAGCACTGAAGCAAGACTTTCCCACATTTTTCATCTTGGTAAATTTCCTTTGGAAAATGACTAGGAGTTTCTCTATATTCACAATTTTTATCACCAATGTAAATAGACTGGTAATTACTCATGGTAGAGACAAGGCTAATGGTGTTATTTATAGCATTATCTATATAGTGCACTTTCCATAATTCTGTATCAGAATTATCATGGAGCAATAGTGGGGAAGTAGAAACTTTTCTACAATTTTTAATATTGTCTATTTGGGCACAAGGAGAAATTACTCTTTTGTTGCAGAAAAATTGACATTTTGTAAAGAAACTCTCAAATTATCACTTTTAAAATATCTTCTCTGTGAAAATGTTTGACTGGAAATTTAACTCAGTGCTACAATTATAAATGGGCAAGTTAAAAACTGATGCATGGACCAGATTTCAAATTTTCCACATTTCCTTTCACTTCAAAAAGGGCTGTGGATATATTCTTACAGACACACAGCTCCTCAAAACTAAGTGAAATAAATTGATTTTTTTTCAGATATTAACTGTTTCTTGTGTCTTTTGACCATAAAAGTTTTATCATAAATAGGGACTACTAATTGGTTTTGTCCACTATAATACGATTTTTGAACTTTATTCTCACCTATATTTTCCCATTGTTTTCTTAGTTGTAAATGGTCAAGGTCATATTTTCCATATATTCCCTCTCTCTCTTTTATTCCCTGCTGTGGTAAAATTTCTAGAGGATGATGAGAAGTCATGGCTGAAATAAAAATAATAATCATGTTTACTTAGTATACTGGGCTGAGTAATTTTGCAAACATAAAAAATTACAGCAATAAAGGAACATCAGCAGGTTTGAAGATTATTAAATGTAAGCCCACTGTTAATGCAGAAACATAAATCAAATAAAAATGTACACAGAAAATTACTTTGAGAACTTTCCAAATCATCTTAGTGTTCACAGTATCCAAGATGAGTACATTCCTATGCAGAGTAATATAGTAAAGGAAAATACATTGTGTTACACAAAGCTTTTCCTCCTTCACAATATATTTATAAAATCTACCAAATTTCTTCTGTTTCATTAAAAAAGAAATATGAATATTTAGGGACTGTTCAAAAAGAGGTTCTTTCTTACCAACAGGAAAAAAAAAAAAAAACATGGCTAAATCTACTGTAAGAAAAGTAAGTTATGAATTACTCAAAGGGAATAGTAAATTATCATTTAAAAGAAGTTTACTGAACTAACCCAACACAAAAAATAATAGAATAAAATGCAGTCAAAAATTGTTAATATTCATAAGCAGAAAATGTGTTTAAAGACTTTACTTAGAAAATGTCTGAAAGAGTCATGGGTGGTTGTACACAGCAACATAGGAGGTTGAGCCAGAAGGATCAAAATTTCAAGGCCACCCAAAGTAAAAAAATGCAAAGTGGTAGTTCTCTTTCCAGTACTAATAAATGCATCTCAGAGAATAAAAGAATAAAACATCCAAGAAGCTCAATTACTTCCAACTTTTAAAGACTGAAAGCAGGTTTTAATCCAAGTTTTAAAACTTACAGAGAATATTCAGAGCATCCAAGATAAAAATGATGGGTCACCTAGAAATGTGTAACTACATAATTCTGAAATTCTTAGTCAAAACTTTACAATCAGAAAGGAATTCAGGGCTGTTTTCCAGGGATGAAAGAATAAAATTGTCAACCAAGACATTATACTCAAAGCTACTATCATTCAAAAGAGAAGGAAAATAAAGACTTTAAAGAAAGAAATGCACAGACTATTCATCAACACTAAAGCTCTTCTCCAAAAAAGTATGAAAGGTAATCCTTCATACTGAAATGTAAGTGTCCACAGCAACACAAGTCATATAAAACTCTAAGCATTTCTTGGTACAAACATGTTCTGTTTTATTATAATAATGGGACACAAAACATGTAATTTTGCAATAGAATTTGAAAGACAAAAGCATAAAAACAAAACTGTTAATAGACATATATACCTGAATCAATAATATAGTTTTGAAAAGACACAAATATATTGAATTTTTAATAAAGTGAAGTCAAGTTGATACTCATTCAAAGTATGAGTAGGAGATTCTTCATTTTTAGATATTTTTTGTTGGCAAATTCATGATTACAAAATTCTGATCAAAACAAACCTTGGCTATCTGAATTAACTCTAAAAATTACAACTGTAGGTAGTCCACAGGATACACAAAATCTAAGAACACACACATACTGAAAACAAAAGTATATATGAATGACACATTCAAAAGTGACCGAACAAAACCTGGGCTGTCTAAATTATAATACTCAAAACATAGTTTAATTCAGGTATAGGACATAGAAGATGTTTTAAATTAAAACAAAAAACAAAAAAACAATCTTTGAAAAGAGGCAAAATAGAGAAAAGGAACCTTTCCCTAGGTACTGAATTAAGAGTAAATACGTTTGCAAAGTACATCATACTTCCCAAACACACAAAGCAAACATAGAGAAAGTTGAATGAGAACAAAGAACCACTGTCATCCTAGGAGACATCAATCCCCACTTACTTACTTGGGCATGCTGTTGTTCAAGAACTGAAAGATAACTTTAAGTAGTATAAACATCTTTTAATGTTAACTAGAAGCTCCAGGTAATATTCATCAAACTCCCATTGTTAAAAACTTTGTTCTTTGCAGAAAAATCTATCCTTTAAATTGTATGACTATCCCCCCCCAAAAAAAATAAGACAACAATTTCCCTGCTAAAAAATATACTAAAAGTTACAGCATTCAATTGTAAATGCAGACATGGAGTTAGGTAGACGGAGTTCTTTGTAAGTGTGGCAATAAGCCCTCACATCAATAGCAAATTAGTCATTCCACACCAGTGTTTTTACAATGTTATTCAACATTGCCATCATGGAGGATGCAAACCAAATATCCCTTGAAAAGAACAATGAGCCAATTTGGAATATAGAAACTATAGAACTTTGAAGTCAAAGGATTTATTCTAATTATATATTTTACAAAATGTATGTACACTAGGTTAACTGAAATGTCACAGAAAGAATACTGCAGAATTCTACGAACATAACATCTCTAAACTAAAGAAGATTTCTGAACAAAATAGAATGGTTTTGTGATGAGGAGACATAAATGAGCCCTTTCTTCCTAGGATTTTTTTTTTGAGATGTAAACTCTTTAGAGATATATTGCATAACAATTTGAATTAATGTTACTGAACTGTATATTTAAAATTTTGGAGACAGTAAGTTTTATTTTGTAGTATTGATTATAATGAAAATTACAAACAATACATAAAAGAGAATTGTAACATTTCTCAAAGCTACATTTAAAATAATGTGGACTTTATCCTATAAATAAGAACAAACTCATCAATATACAAATGATAGGCATGCATGTAATCTCAGCTACTAGGAAGTCTGAGGCAGGAGAATTGCAATTTTAAGACATGCTCAATAACTTAGTGAGAATCCCTTTCCAATTATGAGTGAAAAGGAGCTTGGGGTGTAGTTCAGCATTAGAGAATCACTGCCATCAATCCCCATTACACTTACATATAGAAAATTTCAATTTTTGCATACATGGGCAGTATGCCAAGCCAATCAAGATAAAATACAAAAGTCACAGACAAAAGAGGCTTACTATTTATACAAGTAAAGCAAATATAACATTATTGGCAATACAAACAAGAGTCATGCATATCTTAGTTTGTGAAGCAATTAACTGATATGAGGAAACCCAGTCTATAACAGGGAACCTACTGTACACAATTTAAAAAAACAACCAAATTGTAAATATCCACATATGTATTATTTTACAAATCCTCTTATTCAATTACAACTTACACCATCTCTCAAAGGAGCAGTCTTTGTCCAACTTGACATTCATTCCATGGCAGATAATTTCACAGAAAATCCATTACACATAAACAGAAAGAACACTGATAAGGAAATTTTAGTGAAAAAAAAATGTACAACTAAATTAGAGAAACTAACTTATGATAGTAATATATTATAATGGGTTGACCTAGAGGTCTCCAGAAATGTGCAAAAATTTCCTGCAAATAATGGAAGAGGGGCTGGAGTTGTAGACTAGTGGTAGAGTGCTTGCCTAGCACATATGAGGCCCTGGGTTTTATCCTCAGCACAACATCTGAATAAATGGGAAACTCTTTCACAACTAAAAATATTTTTTAAAAAATTTGGAAGAGCTGACAGATAATACAGACACTCACAAGACAAGGGGAGTGTTTTGCTGTTAATTTGCATGTACAGAGACATTACTGGAGGAAAATCAGGAGACTAGATAATTTTACAGCCCAAAACACAGGACAGGTTCTTCTGTGATAACAAGAGAAAGAAATCAAGGCTTCTCAAAAATCTTTTCTGCTGAATAATGTCTCAATCAAACTTTTTGAATTTATGCTTCCTCCTTTACTTCTACTATGTCCTCTGCTATATGTGGGCCACAGGATTTGACATCAGTGCGTTCTTCTAAGTCAACCATATGTCAAGTGAAGTATTTATATCATGCTAACAAAGGAAAACCTTAAGGATGAAAAGAAACATTAACATTTTCTTGTCAGCACCAAGAACTACCCCATCATTTTTATTGAAAGCATGAATCTGAAACTCATTCTTATGCTGAAGTTCCCAAAAGATATATTTCAAGGGAAGAAAACTAAATAACGATAATTAGGAATTTTGAAGGAAAGTTACGCTCACCCACAAAGAGCAGGTTGCTGTAGTTCTCCAACATCACTTCTCTATATAAATTCTGCTGAGCAGGATCCAGGCATTCCCATTCCTCCTCAGAGAAATCAATGGCCACATCCCTGAATGTCAATGGCTCCTGAAATAAAAATCGGTAGATAAATAGCACATGGACCAAACCATTATTCAGTTTTTAACTTGAATTAAGAGTTAGTAGAACTGACTGTCATGTACGAGAGTGACTTTATATATGTAATAAGATACTTTCCATTATCTAATTCAGAGGAAAACAGATAAGTCCAAACACAGTATATCTATTTCATATCAGAGTGAAGTGAAGGATGTATATCATAATCCAAGAACTGAATAAAAGCCTGACTCCTAACTTTTCTGCCATGAGTGAATGTGAAATTGGGCGGACATTCCAGATGAAATCAGACCTGTCAAAGATATTCTCATAAGGTGATTGTGCCCAAGGAAGATAAAAAGAATGGTATAAAAAGCTTTGGAAATCAGTCTGATAGTTATTCTCTCTGCTTTGTATTCATGAGATAGATTGAGATCCCCAATACAAGTAGTTTCAAGTATCATCCATGACGCATTCCCAACGTGTAAAATATTCATAAAATATTAATGTTGGGAGACATGTAAAGTGACACTTCCACCTCGTGAAAAGAAAAACTTAAAATATTTCAAGTTCTATAAGCAGTTCGATGAATGAATAAATTTGGTACAATAGAGGTGCAGACAGCAGCACGTATGGGTTCAAAAGACTGAGGCAAAGAAATGGTTAATAAAAGAAAAAATACCTTTTGATGTAATTGTAATAGAGAAATAATAGTAACAATAAGTTACTTAAAACTCATACAACCAAGGAAATATAACCAAGGAAAATGGTGGCTTTTGGAAATATATAATAAAATTATTAGTGATAAAAGAGGCACAGGACTGTCATCATCTGTGTGCAAAATGAAGATGAGATCAGTAAGACACACCAGAAGTATCCACATGGGTTTTCCACATGGGAACTCTACAAGTGGAGGGATGATAATTACTTAAACATAGCTATTTTATTGGAAGAATTACCTTGAAATCAGAGCAGAATCACCACTTCTATACAAATAACCAATTAAAAATCTTCAATAGCAGAATATTTAAATACTTGAGCCCAAGGGAATTGTATGGTATCAAGATTTTGTGAAAGGAACAACAAGACAAATCTGGTTAGTAGATGATTATAGTCACTGTTCACAAAATGCAAAAAAAAAAAAAAAATCCTGACATGTTAGAATAAATATATTTTCCAAACTGTGGAGCACTCTCACTGTAACACTATAGCCTTCTGTGGCTCATTCCTAAGTAGTGAGTGAGGTAATTCTGGACAGGTAAGAAAATAATTCTGTAAAGTCCACACACCTCAGATCCCTTTTGCAAAGAAAGGAAATGGTTAGTCTTCGAGAGTCACAATTCTTACCAGTTAACAGAAACATAGGTGGAGTCAGTTTAAGGTCCTCACCTACAATGGTCTTTAAAAATAATTTTTCTAAAAGAAAATGTGTGAATTTGCAGAAAATCAATTTGAAGAAAATCAAATTGGGGTTGTGGCTCAGTGGCAGAGCACTTGCCTAATATGTGTGACGCACCAGATGTGATCCTCAGCACCACATATAAATAAAGAATAAAGGTATATCAACAACTAAAAAAAATACTTTTTAGAAAGAACATATTTTTGACACTGGTTGGAAAAAATATCACTAGTTCAGTTCTCAAACTTGCAGTCTTTCACCTCATTCTGATGTCCCAGAATGTCATCTACACTGCTGATCAACTTCCTGTAAATTGGGGGACCTTACACCTACCATACAGAAAGGAGCATTCAATATTAAGATATTAGTTATCTAAAACTCTAATAAATTAATTAAACACAACCATGATAAAATCCTAACAACCTATTGCACAAATATAAAAAAATGGCTTCTAAGGGCTATATGGAGAAAACTGTTATACAGAATGGTCAACAATTTTGTAGAATAAGTTTGTAGGACTGAAATATCTGACACTGAGATTTACTATGAACTTACAGTAACCCAAAATGTGAGATATGTGGCAAGGAGTATACGAACAGATTGGTTGAATAGAACTGAAAACCTAGAAATAAACAGAGAAAACACAATTGATGGCAGGACTTCACTGGAGATTATATAATTTTTTAATGAATTATGAACACCATGGCATCAGTATGCAAAGAAGTGAATTAGACACAGAACTTACAACTTTTAAAAAATGAAATCATTCAACTGAAAGAAAATGTTAAATTTGTAGCTTGTGTCAGACAACATAGCAGAAATTCTATATGGCTTTGTCCTTGACATGAACATTCAAAGCCCAAAGCAGGATCTATAAATAAGAAAGTTAATAAACTATTTCTCTATTGAGAACTATTCTGTGTTTTGAAATATGCTAATAACTGAATGATAACAAAGTGGATTAAATATTTGGCAAATATATATATGATAAAGGTCTGGAATAAAAAATATACAATGAACTCTTAAAACTCAGCAAAATGTACTGAAGATGTGGCTCAGTGGTAGAGAAATTTTCTACCATGTATGAGGTACTGGGTTTCATCTTCAGTGCCACATATAAATTAATAACAAAGGTCCATTGATAACTAATTTTTTTTTTTTTAAAAACCACTGAGCAACTAAACAACCAGTTTAAAAATGGGCAGTTTTCTACTTAGTGTCCAGCTTTATTTACTTTATTTACTTCAGTGTTCATAAAGTCCCAAAATTATTCTTCCTGTTCAATCACCATGGTTCTAAGAACTCTAGCTGAAATGTACAAACAGCCCCCTTAGGGAATCTAGACTGATAGCCCTGTCCTGGATGAGCCCATGTATCAAACCCATAAGGAACAAATTGTTATGCCTTCTTTCTAAAGGTTGTTGTCTAATGAACAAAACAGTATTAAAATTTACACAAAAACCAAAAATGTGAGAAAACAGATTTAAAAATGTCAAGGGATGCAAAAATTAAAAATAATTCTTTGGGAGAATGTTCATAGGTGTTATAGGGAACTTATTTTTAATGTATAAAAATCTCAGAAACTAAACACTGGTGATCATTTTACAACATTGTGACTACTGTAAAACCTATGGGGTTGTAACCTTAAAAATGGTAAATTAAATTTTACTTAGATTTTTCCAGAAAAAAAAACGTTTTTGTAAGAGGGACAAGAAAAAAGTCAAAACCATAGCAATAATAATAATAAGCATAAAATAAAAGGTTAAAAAGGCAAACAAAACTGCAAGTGATATTTTCAATAAATAACACTATTTCCAATAAATAACACTATTTCCATAATGAGAAACGTTTATTTGAATATGCTACTGCCTATATATAATCATCAACAGTGGATTGTTTTCTTATGCCTGACTTATATTTGTATAAGAAAAGCATGTCCGAGTAGCCATGAATATTTGATATCTGTAATTGTAATTAATACTATATTTTGATAGAGCCACATTTTTGTTCCTAGCATCCCAATTCACAATAGCCAAATTATGGAAGCAGTTCCCATGCCTGTTAATAGATGAATTGAATAATAAAATGTGATACACAAAATATGGAGTTTTTCGTCAGCTATAAAGAAGATTTAAATTATGACATTTGTCAGTAAATGAACAGAAATTAACAACATCATGTTAAGTGAAATAAATCAGACTGATCAAAGGTCAAATGTTTTCTTTCACATGTGACAGCTACAGCAAAAGAAAAAGGGGATGGAGAATTGGATATCATAAATATATAGGGAAGATTAGTGGAGTATAAGGAGATTGAGTGGGAATGAAAAGAAAGGAGAATATCAAATAAATTTTTAAAATCATGGGTATATAAAAATATACCATTGTGAATTCCACCTTCCTGTATATGTAGAAAGCATCAAACATAAATGCATAAATATAAGATTAATAAAATAGATGAAGGAGAATATTGGGGGGAAGTAATGAAAGAAAAAATAAGGTAATGAGACTTCAAAGGGATTAAATTAATTTAACAAAAGAGGTGAAAGACTTGTACAATGAAAACTACAAGATGCTAAAAAAAAGAATTAAAGAAGACCTAGAAGATGGAAAGTTCCACCTTGTTCTTGAAGAGGTAGAATTAATATTGTCAAAATGACCATGCTAGCAAAAGCACTATACAGATTTAATGCAATTCCAATCAAAATCCCAATGACATTCCTCATGGAAATAGAAAAATAAATAAAATTTAATCCTGGAAAAACAAAGAGACTCAGAAGAGGCAAAGCAATCCTTAGAAAAGGAAGGCAGGTGGCATCATTATACCAAACCTTAAACTATACTTCAGAGGAATATTAACAAAACAGTGTGGTACTGGCACCAAAATACACAAGTAGACCAATTGTATAGAATAGAGAACACAGAGAATAACTCACATAAATACAGTTATCTCATACTAGACAAAGGTACCAAAAACATATTGGAGAAAAAAATAGCCTTTTCAACAAATGGTGCTAGGGAAACAGCAAATCCATACGCAGCAAAATAAAATTAAGACCCTCTCTTTCATCATGCACAAAAATCAACTCAAAGTGGATCAAGGACCTAAGAATTAAACCAGAGACCCTGGACCTAAGAGAAGAAAATGTAGGTCCAAATCTTCATCATGTTGGATTAGGCCCCGACATCCTTAATAAGACTCCTATAGTTTAAGAATTAAAACCAAGATTCAATAAGTGGACAGATCAAAACTGAACAGCTTCTCGACAAAAGAAACAAGCAGTGAGGTGAAGAGACAGCCTACACCCTGGGAGCAAATTCTTACCACTCACATGTCAGATACAGCCTTCATCTCTAGGGTATATGAAGAACTCAATCTTGACACACACACACAAAAAAAACACAAAAATCAAAACAAACAACAACAACAACAAAAAAAACAACAACCATATAACCCAATGGATAAATGGACCAAGGAACTCAACAAGCATTTCTCAGAATATGATATACAAATGAGCAACAAATATATATGAAAAGTTTAACATAGCAATCAGAGAAATGCAAATCAAAGCTAAGATTTCATCTCACTCCAGCCAGAATTGCAGCTATTATGCATATAAACAATAAGTGTCGGCAAGGATGTGGGGGAAAAGGCACATTGATACATTGCTGGTGGGGATGCAAATTGGTGCAGGCAATATGGAAAGCAGTATGGAGAGTCCTTGGAAATCTGGGAATGGAACCACCATTTGACCCAGCTATCCCACTCCTCAGTCTATACCCAAAGGGCTTAAAAACAGCATACTACAGGGACACAGCCACATCAATGTTTATAGCAGCACAATTCACAATAGCTAAACTGCGGAGCCAACCTAGATGCCCTTCAGTGGATGAATGGATAAAGAATATGTGGTATATATACACAATGGAATATTACTCAGCCCTAAAAAAATAAAAACATTGCGTTTGACAGTAAAGGAATGGAGTTGGAGAATATTATGTTAAGTGAAGTTAGCCAATCCCCAAAAAACAAATGCCAAATATTTTCTCTGATATATGGGGGGTGACTCACAGTGGGGTAGGGAGGGAGAGCATGGGAGGATTAGATTAATTCTAGATAGGGAAGAGGAGTGGGAGGGAATTGGAGGGGGAAGGGGATTAGCAAGGATGGTGAAATGTAATGGTTTTCATTATACAATGATATGATCAACATCATTATTCAAAATACATGTATGAAGACTTGATTTGGGTGTCAACATATCTTATATACAAAGACATGAAAATTGTGATATATTTGTGTATTAATAATTGTAATGCAGAAAGAAATGAGTTCATATACAATGGTACAAGTTGATGTGAACATACTTTATATACAGAGATATGAAAAATTGTGCTATATATGTGTAATAAAATCATAATGCATTCCACTGTTATCATTTATCTTTAAAATAATAAAAAATATTAAAAAACTTAAAAAAAATAAATCATGACTTTAAAAAATCTGAAAAAAAGAAAGAAATTTTGAGATGGGATGCATGTGGTGCTACACACCTGATATATCCAGTCTTCTGGAGGCTTAGGCAGGCGAAATCACAATTGTGAAGGTGACCCCAGCAACCAAGTGAAACCCTGCCTTAATTTTTAAAAAAGTAATTGTAATTTTAAAAAATTAAATTCAATAAACATTTAAAAGTTTAATTTTTTTAAAATAAAAATTTAAAAAGGGCTGAGGATATAGTTCAGTAATAGGATACCCTGGAAATTCCATCCAGAAATAACCATTTCTGGAAATCAGCCACATTTTGTTTGCCATATTACATACAGTTGGACAAATACTATGAAACACTGTGTCAGTTTTATATTGATGTCACATAAATATCACATTTCACACATAAAGATATTTTAAAAGGACACCTGCAGAATTTAAAAAAAAAAAATACAAATACAGATCACTACAAAACAGAATGAATTACACACCCTGGGAATAGATGATAGGACTCCTCATTATAAAGAGGACAGCTTCCCTCAGGTTCATCTATGATAACACCCCATCAAAATTTCACCATGACTTCCTTTTAATTGAAGAAGGTTACAAACCAAAAAGTTTGAAAATTCTCCTGGAAGGCTAAATTGATATGAAATTAGACAAGAATTCTGAACTCTAAGAGCAAAAGCAGGAGCTATAATTACCAGGCACTAATGCATATTATAAAATTATCATAATGCAGTGATTTGAGGACCAAGAAAATCACAATGCAGCAATTTCATGGATGACTCCACATGTATATAAATTTCATTTTTATTGTTAAGTGCAATGAAAAGGCCTAGATAAGTGCAACCATCTCCAGCAGAGGATTTGATGTGAATGAACAAGACAACCCAACATAAAGGGAGGTGTAGGAACTGGAGGCGCAGAGCACTGGTAGGGCTTGGGTGTAGGACGTGCATGTTACTGGATTGCACTCCAGCACCCCAAAGAAGCACATGTTGAGCAGGATTATGTTTCAAAATTATACCAGAATAGGAGGCTCCTGGTATAATTTGGTATAGCTGTTACAATTATCATCAAGGAATCATGACATCAACAAAGTCCACCCACGAACCCACGTGGATGTAAAAATCATACACTTAATTGCAATGGAAAAGTCATTATCAATCAAACCCTAATCAGGCCAATCTCAGCAATGTAGCTAGACCCGCGCTCAGAATAAAAACTAAAAACTTCCGGGGTCAGAGATGAGTGGTAAAGCACCCTTCTGTTAATTACCAAAACACAAAACAAATAAACTCCACAAAACTAGCTCAGGAATAAGCAGGGTCCCTGTACACTGCAGCTCCCCTCCTACAGGAAAAAAGCGTTTGAAGGATTTTGCATTTCATTTAGAGGCAGGGTCTCATCTAGCTGGTCTCTAAGTGCCTCGCCAAGTTGCCAAGGCTGGCCTTGACCTCCCAATCTTCCTGCATCAGCCTCTCCCCCACTCCCCAGCCTCTGGGATGAGAGGTGTGTGCCATCGCTGGACTAGGAGATTGGATTCTTCTAGTGGTCACACCTGTCAATCACTACAGCCCGGGAAGACGCCAGGCAACCTCGCTAACCTGCCACTTACGACTTGAGCAGGGGCTGAGGCTGCCCTGGGGGATGGGGAGGCTGTGAGGGGTCTCCGACACTGTCACACTCTCCACCCGGCTGGCCAGGGGGACTGAGGGGCGCTGTCCCCAATGGGCTCAGGCCTGTGGACGCAGAGAGCGCCAGGAGTCGGGGTCAGCCAGCTCGGGTACCTGCCGCATCGGGTCCCCCCAGACGGCCTCCCTGCCCCATCTCTTTCCTGAGCCTCCCTGTCCAGGCACCAGGTGCCACTGCACACTCACAATTTCCTGGTGCCCAGCAGCCAAGACTGCCCTGGAGAACTTCAGCCCGTGCATGGCAGGGCCACGCGGGATTCCCGGGCATGGAGCAAAGCCCGGATTCCAACTGCAGGAATCCTAGAAGCCCGGACCTCGGAGAAATAAATCCCAGCCCAAGCGCGGAGGCCTGCCCCCTGCTCACTGGCTGCGCTGAGGAATGGAAAGAGCTCAGCACGGAGGCTTCTGATTGGACAGGGCGTCAGTCAGTCTCTGCTCCCCACCCACCCGGAGCCCAGGGTGCCTTCTTTCTGAGTGACAGGGGGGTGATATCCGCTCCAGGCAAGAAGGAGGCCAGAATGGCAGGGTTTGGGTGCAGCTGTTTTCTTTTTTCCTTTCCTTTTGAGGTTTGGGCATTGGGTTAGGGTTAGGGTGACCAGAATTCTAAGTTCTGTTGGGGTTTGATGTTAAGAAATTGAAGTTATTTCTTGAAAGTTTCATCACCTGGGCCTCCTCCTATAATAAGACCACCCAAAGCGTATTTGGGGTGCTGACTTGTCCTCTGTTATCTGTGCAAAATTCTACAAGCAGGATTCCCCTTTCACCCTTTGGGAACTGCTGGTAGAGGCTCACAGGGGGCCTGGCAGGCACCCTGGAGGAGGCTCCCACCTGGTTGACAGCATGAGAACTGATGTTCCTCCAGCTGGTTGAATCTGTATCTCCAGCCCACATTGAGCTGGAGGCATAATAAGGAGATCAGCACAGAAGAGATGCAGGAGAGCAAAGAGCTGGGTAAACCCCAGGTGCACCTGGGCTCCCTCACTCTCTGGCCACTGGGGGTTGAATTCAGAAGTCTCGAAATCTGAGCCCCTTCCCCAGCCCTAGTTTGAGTTTTATTTAGAAACAGGGTCTCACTGAGTTGCTTAGCACCTTGCTCTTGCTGAGGCTGGCTTTGAATTTGCCATCCTCCTGCCTCAGCCACTCCAGCCACTGGAATGACAGGCGTGTCCCACTTTTTTTTCTTTCTTTTTGAGAGAAATACCTGGCCACAGGATAACAGCCTTGCGCAGATCAAGGCCACCCTGGGTGCTATCCCTGGTTTGAGCCAATCCCTCCCTTGGATCCCAGGCAATGGGATCCTGCCTCCTCCAAAAACCAGAGACCCCCTGCCCAGGTGTGCATCCTTAGAATCAGCTGAATACTCTGCACTTGACAAGAAAAAAGAAAGAGAAAAAGGACAGACCCTACCTGCTTGTCTTGATGCAAACAAAGTCAATGTGTTTCCAAAGAGAGCTCTGGTCTTGTCCCCCCAATTCAGTGGTGCAAAAGTCACATAATACAGAGAAGACTTCTCCTTAAACGGGGCTCAAGGGTCTCTCTCTGTAAGGAAAAACAATTTGCATTTGATTGAGAGTCCAGGAAAGCCAATTCCAGGTTTTCCTAATTTGGTAAATAACTCCATAGACTGGAATGCACCTGGCTCCTCTCTGCCTTTGTTAACCAAGGAGGACTGGAGATTACCTGCCCCCTGGGACCCCTGCACTTGCAGATGAATACGGGGGGGGGGGGTCCTTTCTTCTCCATGCAGCGCCCTGAACCTCCACCTTGCCACAGGCTCCAACACCTTTGGCAGCATTCAATGGGGGAGCAGTTTAGAAAATTCTGGAATGTACCTAAAGACATTTCCTCATCTGGCTATGATGCTATCAATTTGGTCCCATGGTCCTTTTAAATACTTTTTTATCTTTTTCTGTTTTATTTGTTCTTCTTAGTTATACATGACCATAGAGTCCATTTTGGTAAAATTATCCAAACATAAAATATACCTATTCTCCTTAGGACTTCATTCATCTGAGTTGGCATGACGGGCTGATTCATTTAGGTATTTTCATATATTTAAATAGGAACATTATGGTTGATTAATGCTACTGTCTTTCCTGTTCTTATCTCCCCTCCCTTCCTGTTGTTCTCCTTTTTCTAATCTACTGAACTTCTCTTTGTGCCCGCCCCCCCTTCCTTGTGATTCAGATAACATATCAGGGAAAACATGTGACTTTTGGTTTGGGGGAATTGCCTTAATTTACTTTAGCATAATAATCTCCAGATCCATTCATTTACTGGCCAGTGTTATGAAGTCATCCTTTTTTAAAGCTGAGTAATATTCCACCATGTATACATACCACAATTTCTTTATCTATTCATCTGTTGATGGGCATTTAGGCTGGCTCCATAGCTTAGCTAGTGTGAGTTGTGCTATCATGAACATTGATGTGGCTGTTTCCCTATAGCATGCTGATTTTAAATCCTCTGGATATATTCTGAGGAGTGGGATAACTGAGTCAGAGGGTGGTTCCAGTCCTAGTTTCTTGAGGAATCTCCATCCTGCTTTCCAGAGGGGTTGTACCAATGTGTAGTTTCTCCAACAAGGTGTGAGCATTCCCTGTACCCCACATCCTCACCAATTTATTGTTACTGTATTCTTGATAATTGCCATTCTGACTGCAGTGAAAGAGAAGCTCAGTGCAATTTAATTTGCATTATCCCTAAGTGCTAGATACATCACCTTTTCAGTATTTATTTTTTTAAAAAAATTTCTAGTTGGAGTCGGACCCAATACCTTTATTCTATCCATTTATTTTTTTGTGGTGCTGAGGATGGAACCCAGGGCCTCACAAGTGCTAGGCGAGCACTCTATGGCTGAGCCCCAGCCCCAGTCCCCATCTTCAGTATTTTTTACTTTTGCTTCTCAGTAACAGCAGCCCAGGTATTTGGGGGACCAGTTTTCCTGCATTTGTGAAATGGGAACACTTTTCTTGAAAAAAGACTGAGAAGGTCAAGCCGCATGCCCAGGATTCCAGGGATGAGCAATACCAGGTTGTCTGGCCCATGATGAGAAGATTATGTGGGTGAGAAGAAGGAAAGAGCCAGGGACACTTTGGGGCCAGAACCCCTTATTCCCCCATGAGGGAAATTATTCTTGCTGTTAGTTTTCTTAAACAAAATTAGAAATTTTACTAAGCTACTAGTGACATTAGATATAGGTCCCTGGATGGAGCTCAGATTTGTCTTGAGAGGCAAGGAAAAGTGAATAACCAAGCCAGTGGTTCCAATAACCAACAAGCTAGACCTTGCGGTCCTTGGGGACAAAACACTAGGTTTTACCCAATAATTAACAATCCAACACTACCTGACACCCAATTAAAGGGAGATGGAGAATTGGATGGGTGGGTGTGGGGGTCTGTGGGTGGCCAGCTGCAGTAGATTGCCTCTGAGGTGCATTCCTTGCATTTGAGATGTTTTTCAACACAAATGAGATAAATAATGTGGCAAGAAAACTGGCAAAACCCTCTGTAATATTCTAGCCAGGGAAATTCATAAGCACTTTAAAAGCATCTTAATGTTTACCCTCTGTTGAATGGGCCTCAATCAGAAGGCAAAGATTTGAAAAGAGCTGTCAACATGAAAAGTTTCTGAAATCTGCTGGATTGTGGACCACATTTGTGGATCACTGCAAAAACCATATGAGTCCATGGCTAAATACATAAGTAAAAATAGAAATCTAATAATGAGCATTCTCTTAAGACTTCTGTCCTGAAAACACTGCCCTATTTTCTTTCATAACTAAATGATCATTTAATCATTCCTCTAGCAACACTTGAGGTCTATAAAGAACTGTGGAACATGTCTGGTTGGGGCAGAAATGTTGAGATACCAAGAAGAAAGTTTCACTGAACCTGAAAGGAGAAGTTTCATAAATCACCAGAATGCAGGAATGCCCACAAAAACTTGAATTAAAAACAAGGGACTGGGGTTGTGGCTCAGTGACAGAGCACCTGCCTAGTACCTGTGAGGCACTGAGTTCAATCCTTAGCACTGCATTAAAATTATTATTGCTGTTAGTTTTCTTAACCAAAATGAGAAATTTTCCTAAGCTACCAGTGCCACTAAATATAGGTCCCTGGATGGAGCTCAGATTTGTCCTGAGAGGCAAGAAAAAGTGAATAAAAAGAAGTATATAAAATAAAGGTATCCTGCCCAACTAAAAACTATTTTTAAAAATAAAGATCACATTTCAAATAATAAAAGCAACTCCCTGCAATGCAGCATTTCTCTAGACCAGCTTCCTGGATCCCCAAGTACTAGCATGATATGAGCAAGCTTAGAAAAACAGGTGAGAAATTACAGAAGTCTGCTCTGGCCCTATCTCTAGTCCAGCCCCACTTAAATGCCCCTCTCCAAATAGCAGCACCTCAGACCACGTATTTGCTGTCTCTCCCTTTAGATATTTCTCACTTTTTTCTTTCTTTCTTTTTGTGGTACTGGGGATTGAACCTATGAACTTGTGCATGCAAGGCAACCACACTACCGACCT
>NW_026693925.1:0-11700 GCF_021218885.2 Marmota monax | reverse complement strand
CTATGATGCTATCAATTTGATCCCATGGTCCTTTTCAGTACGTTTTATCTTTTTTTTTTTCTGTTTTATTGGTTCTTGTTAGTTGTACATGACCATAGAATCCATTTTGGTAAAATTATCCAAACATAAATTATACCTTATTCTCATTAGGACCCCATTCGTGTGGGTGGGCATGATGGGTGGATTCACTTAGGTATTTTCCATATATTTAAATAGGAACATTATGGTTGATTCATGCTACTGTCTTTCCTGTTCTTATCTCCCCTCCCTTCCTGTTGTTCCCCTTTGTCTAATCTACTGAACTTCTCTTTGTGCCTGCCCCCCTTCCTTGTGATGTAGGTAACACATATCAGGGAAAACATGTGACTTTTTGCTTTTGGGGGATTGCCTTATTTTACTTTAGCATGATAATCTCCAGATCCCTTCATTTACTGGACAGTGTTATGAAGTCATCCTTTTTTAAAGCTGAGTAACATTCCACGATGTATACATATCACAATTTCTTTATCTATTCATCTGTTGATGGACATTTAGGCTGGCTCTGTAGCTTAGCTATTGTGAGTTGTGCTATCACGAACATTGTCTGTGTCCCTGTAGTATGGTGATTTTAAATCCTCTGGATATATTCTGAGGAGTGGGATAATGAGTAAAATGGTGGTTCCAGTCCTAGTTTCTTGAGGAATCTCCATCCTGCTTTCCAGAGGGTTTGCACCCATTTGCAGTTTCTCCAACAAGGTGTGGGCATTCCATGTCCCCCACATCCTCACCAATTTATTGTTACTGTATTCTTGATAATTGCTATTGTGACTTGAGTGAAAGAGAATCTCAGTGTAGTTTTAATTTGTATTTCCCTAATTGCTAGATATGCTGCCTTTTCAGTATTTATTTTTTAAAATATTTTTTTTCTATTGGAGTCGGACCCAATACCTTTATTCTATCCATTTATTTTTCTGTGTTGCTGAGAATGAAACCCAGTGCCTGCACGTGCTAGTCAAGCACTTTACAGCTGAGGCCCAGCCCCAGCCCCCATTTTCAGTATTTTTTTTACTTTTGCTTGTCAGAAACAGCA
Source organism: Marmota monax (assembly GCF_021218885.2). NCBI lineage: Eukaryota > Metazoa > Chordata > Mammalia > Rodentia > Sciuridae > Marmota > Marmota monax. The sequence continues at coordinate 10,631 of NW_026693925.1, read as the reverse complement.
GCCCAGGTATTTGGGGGACCAGTTTTGCTGTATTTGTGAAATTGGAAAATTTCTTTTGAAGAAAAACTGAGAAGGTCAAGCCACATGCCCAGGATTCCAGGGATGAGCAGTACACAGTAGTCTTGCCCGGGATGAGGAGAAGATTATGTGGCTGAGAAGAGGGAAAGAGCTGGGGGCAGTCTGAGGCCAGAACCCCCCTTCCCCCATGAGGGAAATGATTAATTATTATTGCTGTTAGTTTTCTTAACCAAAATTAGAAACTTTCCTAAGCTACCAGTGCCACTAAATGTAGGTCCCCACATGGAGCTCAGATTTGTCTTGAGAGGCAAGAAAAATTGAATAACCAACCCAGTGGTTCCAATAACCAACAAGCTAGATCTTGGGCTCCTTGGGGACAAAACACTGGGTTTTACCCAATAATTAACAATCCAACAGCACCTGACACCCAATTAATGGGGGATGGAAAACTCGTTCAGTTGGCGTGGGTGTCTATGGGTGGCCAGCTGCAAAAGCTTGCCCCTGGGGTGCATTCCTTGCATCTGAGAGGATTTTCAACACCAATGAGATAAACAAAGTGGCGAGAAAACTGGCAAAACCCTCTGCAATATTCTAGCCAGGAAAATTCATTAGCACTTTAAAAGCATTTTAATATTTACCCTTGGTCAAATGTGCCTCAATCAGAATGAAACCATTTGAAAATAGCTGTCAACATGAAAAGTTTCTGAAATCTGCTGGTTTGTGGACCACATTTGTGGATCACTGAAAAAACCATATGAGTCCATGGGTAAATACATAAGTTAAAATAGAAATCTAATAATGAGCATTCTCTTAAGACTTCCATCCTGAAAAAAACTGCCCTGTTTACTTTCATAACTAAATGATCATTTATTAATTCCTCTAGCAACACTTGAGGTCCATAAAGAACTGTGGAACACATCTGGTTGGAGCAGAAATGTTGGGATACCAAGAAAAACGTTACTCTGAACCTCAAAGGAGAAGGTTCATAAATCACCAGAATATAGGAATGCCCACAAAAAATTTGAAATGAAAAACAAGAAACTGGGGTTGTAGCTCAGTGAGAGAGCACCTGCCTAGCACCTGTGAGGCATAGGGTTCAATCCTCTGCACCACATTAAAAAGAAATATATAAAATAAAGTATCCTGTCCAACTAAAAAAATATTTTTAAAAATAAAGATCATATATTTTTTAAAGCAACTCCCTGCAATACAGCATTTCTCCTAGACCAACTTCCTGGACCCCAAAATACTAGCATGGTATGAGCAAGCTTTGAAAAATGGGTGAGAAATTACAGAAATCTGCTCTGGCCCCATCTCTAGTCCAGCCCACTTAAATATCCCTCTTCAAATATCAACACCCCTGACCTTGTATTTGCTGCCTCTCCCTTTAGAGTTTCTCACATTTTTTCCCTTTTTTTTTTTCTTGTGATGCTGGGGATTGAACCTGGGACCTTGTTCATGTGAGGCAAGTATGCTACTGCCCTCACTGTATCCCGGACCCCTCACTTTCTTTCGTGAATGTGTATCTGCTTTTCTAAATAGCTCTGTCCAAGTGCCTGATAAATGATGAAGTATTCTTCCATGGATGATGACTATAGAATTTTCCTATTTGAGAGAATAAGGGGCTCCAATGGCTCCTCATTATGCCCAGGGATGGATACCTCATCCCTCATATCATGGTGGCATTGGGGGGGGGGTTTACCTTGCATTGTCAGATGAAATCAGGTTCAAACCTGGGAGTTAAGCATGCACCAGACGGCCTTGTTTACACACAAGCCATTCTTAAGGACATGCTGGCATACAACCATATACTATGGAAACCAGGTTCAACTTCCTTCCTGGTGGACATTTTAGCATTACAATGAAGTAGAATTGACTTCCTAGTCACTGGTACTTTATCTTAAGGTTATTTGTGAAAGAGGTTCATTCTAAACTTATTAAAGACATCTCAACTTCTTGGGTCATAGTCTCATGGGAAATCATGTTTTCCATTAGTAGAGGGTCAAGGTGTGTCTTCTATTCTTAAGCTCCAAGGTGCTAACAATGCAACATGGACACAAACAGAATGTGGTGCATGAGTAATTGGAGAGATGTTCTCTTCTACACAAGTGGAGCACTATAATGATAGTCAATCTCTCAACAAAGATGGCAACTCACAACTAATATGAAGGTATTCCAAAACAGTATATCAACTGGGAAACTGCTGGAGAAGGCAGAGGCTTGTGCCCCTATAGGGCTGGGTGGGATGGGGTGAGATTGCATCATGCTCCTCAGAACACTTTGCAATTTAAAACTCATGAGTTGCTCATTCTAAATTTTCTATAGCTTACAGAAAGGGAAACCATGGATAAGAGGAACTATAAGAGTCAAATTGCTGTAAAACAAATACTAAAAAGAAATCTCGTGAGTGGTCAGAGAGAAGCAGTTGATCAGGTACAAGACAGCATTAGTGGGTTTCCCTAGAGTATCCAAGAAGCTGGAAGGCAGAGGGAGGACATGATGAAACTTGTTTTTTAACCATCAATAATTTTATACCTTGCTAAACTATGCTTCAAAAGATAAGGGGAGATATCTACAAGGAAATGTTTGGGGTGAGTAAACAACTCTTCCAGAAATGCCAATAGAGCCATCAAAGTTAAAGGAATGATAAAAGATAGAACCTTGAGCCCACATAAAATAATGAGAAATAATGGTAGATGTAGCTCAGTAGCTCAATATGGTAGCTAAGTATAGCCAGTACCATGGAGTATTTAGTTTCTAACTCTTTTCTATTTGTTTAAAAATATAAGTGTAAAAAATTGTACTCTATATGTATAATAAGAATTGCAATGCATTCCACTGTTGTATATTAAAAAATAAAATTTTAAAAATTTTAAAAATAAATGAGTGCAAAAATAACACTTAGAACACAAAAGTAACACTTAGAACAAAAAATAACACTTAGAACCAAACAAACATTGATGCTGAATGACTACAAGACTCCATTTCTTATTGCTATCAGGAAATACTTAAGGATGAGTAGTTTGTGATTAGAAAGTCATTTAGGTCAGAATTTTAGAGTCTGAGAGTCCAAGATACAGTGATGCCATTCACTTGGCTTCTGGGGAGTACCCACTTTGTTCTTTCCAGCATGGTGGCTGACATCAGAGTGTGGACAAGTAGAAGAGGAAAAATCATATGGACCAATATGAGCCACAGAGCAGAGAGGGGCAGTCTTGATTTTTCATAACAACTCATTTTCTCAAAACCTCATTCCAAGAGACTAGCGTCCATTCTTCCTGAGGGTGGTGTCCCCAGTGACTGAATTAACACCCAGTAGTCAGCACATTTGTAAGGTTCCCCTACCTCAGTTCTACCATAATGAGGATCAAGTGTCCAAAACCTATGCTTGTTTGTGGACAAATGATATCCAAGCCATAGAAGACACATGATGCATGAAGCTATAGTATGAAAAAGATAAAAACCAGGACTGAGGGACAAATCTGTAAGATCAGCAAAAATTTTCTATATTATTGAAATTAATTTGGCATGAATAAAAACTGATTGCCATAAATTTAAGATGTTAGAGCTCCCAAAACAATCACTACGGAAAAACTAAAACATATGCCAAAAGAAGAAAATAAAATAAAAATGGTACACAAGAAAAATGAATCATTAATAGGCAATAATGGAAAAATTGATGAACCAAAAGCATATAGGAAGAAAACAAGTGGCAACAGAGAAGAAGCATTTTGTTCACTAATATTACTTTTTCATTACTATCACTGCATATAGATTCAATTTGTTCCAATTTTAGAAAACATATTGATCAAGTTGGGAGTGCAGCACACATCTGTGACTCTAGAAACTCAGGAGGCTGAGGTAAGATGATTGAGAGTTTAAGTCCAAACTCAGTGCCTTATGGAAAGCCTGTCTACGTCATCATCTGGGCACATTGGCACAATGCTGTCACTAAGCTACTTGTGAGACTGAGGCTAGGGTATCACAATGTTGATGCTGTCATCAACAACTCAGCATAACACTTTCCAAAACAAAGATGGGATGAGAATAAAAATAAAATATACAAACTATAAAAATAGCAATCAAGAGCCCACCACAGTGGTTCAGGTCTATAATCTCAGTGACTCAGGAGGATGAGGCAAGAGAATCATGAATTCAAAACTGCAGGCAGCAAAAATAACAGTTCCTTTTGGTGGAATGGTCTGGCTGCAAAATAAAAGCTAAAAAGGTAAAGCAGGGGAAAAAACCCACAGGACACAGGAAGTAATTTTAAAAGTGGGGGTGGGATGGACTAGCCTATCTTAGGTATGAAGCTTCCATACTCAAAAGAGCAAAATGGAGCCCATGTTTGCTTTATTTATATCAGGGAATATCAAAGGTTTTCCATGGAATGTTCTTTGCCAAATAAGGTAGAAGGTGGGCTTTGCAGTTTCCAATGGGTTATCCCCAATTTCAGAACTAGAAGAGGGGGTCTTCCTAGTAGAGCAGAGATAGGGTCATGTGCCTTGGGCAATCTAGTTCACTCTCGAGAGCTGCGGATAGTTCCCAAGGTGAGACCTAAATCTCCATGGCCCCATACCCAGAGAAGACCCTGAAGTAATTCACAGGTTGCACCCTGAATACTTCCCCTTTTTTCTTTGCAAAAGAAAATGATGAGCCGTTATTTCAAATTCCCAGATTCTTGTTCTGAGAGTGTGAAAACCTATTATCATAATAAAAAAACGAACTAGTAGCAAACATCTCATTCCAATCATATACCATGCAGAGTGTTTCAGTGTGTTTTCTGGGTTAAAGCCTTTTCATTCTTGAATTATTTCCAGTTAGAGAGGTAGGATCCATAAGATCGATTTTGCTTTTTTGAATATCCTGGATGTTGTGATGTAACTCCATAAGATCAGGGCTACTCTTAATTGGTATACCAAATACCCATTAGATGATTTAACCTTTTCTCAAACCCATTGGGGAGCCTTATATTTGGCTCCAGAAACACAGACATTCATAGTCAGATGGCATTTAAACCTTTCCTTAAACTTGAGAGCAGAAAGCTCATTACCAATATTTATGACAGAAGTTTGTAAGGCATTCAATTTGTTTCAATATTTTCATCAATATTTATGATTATTGAGGGTTTTGGAAGTATATTTAACCAAATTATTAAGAAAATTTGCATGTTGAATATTCTGAGATATAGCCACTGAGGCTGTAACTGTAGAAGTGATGAATGAAATTAAATGAAATTTTAAAAATTATAACCAAGAATTATGAGTCCAAGAGCTCACTTAAGTCTGGTCCCCTGGGAATGCATCTGTTGTAAAACCTGAACACCAGCATCAGCATGCCATGGCTCTGAAATGTTGTCTGGTAGTAAGTCAAAGGAAGACTGGTGAAGGATTAATGTTCCTTTCCCTCTGTTATATCTAGTGATGCAATTAGGTAAATTGCACTTTTTATAGGCTACAAGATATTTATCATCCTTTCTCTTAACTCTCACATTTCCAGTAATTAAAGCATAAGGAGACTGAACACAGGCCTGCAGGCCATACCATGAACCCTCTTTACACCCCCTGCCTACAAAGTCAGGCATAGGTCTGTCAGTGTAATATAGGAAATCTGAGGCTGCAATTAAGCTCCAAACATCTTTCTGGATACCGCCTTCACTGAAGGTTAGGATATTACCTACAAAACCTCCAGGGATCATGGCATCCTTATGTGATTGTCTTTTGTCAATTCTTGAAGACCAATCTAAAATATATCCACTATTTCTAGAATCTTTTTGTTATACTGGCAAGACATTTGCACATTCTGTCCCATTTAGCAATGGTGCTAAATTCTATTGCAGAATGATTAGGACAGTAAGGTATTTCCAGCCGTTCTGTGGCAATGACAGGTTTGTTATGAGAAAGTCCCATTTTAATAACTGTTTGGACATATTGCTTACAGTCCCAGGGTCCAGCATGATTGGCTCATCTAGACCCCCCATATGCTGTCTTTTCTTCAAAACATACACTGAGATAGCCAGCTGCTTATCATGGGACCAATATATACGTAGTTGTCCACTGTAACCAGTATAACTAAATCCAGTCACAGGGATGGGTGTAACCGGAGTATCTGTAAAACCACACATTACATGGGTATCACTGGGATGGATTCTCCGGTCCGCACTACTGGGTGTACCAAAGGTGGGTCTGGAAAATATGTCCAATTGGTTTCTCCCTGGACCCTATTTTCTGGACAGCTCAACAGAGCTAACATGACCACAAACATTGTGGCTGCAGAGTTAGTTCCTCCTTGTGTTGAACTCTCTGTTCAGCCTGTAGTGTTACATTCTCCAGTTGTTTCCATGATGGTAGATTCAACATTCTGTCTCTCAGGGCCTTCTTTGTCCTTTTCCTCCTTTGTAGCTTTCCGTTCCTGCTGGGGGTCAGGTCTGACATCCCTGGATTAATCTTCAGTATCTGAACCTCGGTTCCAGGTCCTCCATGTCTGAGGGCATGTTCAGGTACCCCAATAGGATTAGAGGCACCTTCTGGGAAAACCAAGCATGACCCCTACCCCACATTATCACTGTATCTGATCCTTTATGTTGTTATGTTTGCATATCTTTCCACCAAATTTGGCTCAAGGGACCTGCTGCAGTGGAAGAAATGTGTCTTTCAGCTGCAGTGTGAATTTCAGAGTCACAATTAAAAAAAAAATAGAAGAAAGCATGATTAAGATTATTTTGTGGGGTCTTATCCCTCCCCTTTTTTGTAACTGTAGCTTAATAGATAAATGAGCTCATTCTACAATGGCTGGACCTTGAAGCTTCTATGGAATACCTGTTTTATGATCAATACAAAATTGATGGCAAATCTGCTGAAAACAAAAATTAGTATAAGCTGGAGTATTATCAATTTCAATCTGTAAAGGGCATCCTCATGCTGCAAAAGTAGCTAGACAGTGAGAAATAACATGAGTATTTTCTCCTACACAGTCAGTGGCAAAAATAAATCCAGAGTAAGTATCAACAATAACATGAACTTAACACTGTTTGCCAAATTGAGGGATGTGAGTTACATCCATTTGCTATAACTGATTTGGTCATAATCCATGGGATTAACCCCAGTTGTTAAGATAAAATATGTATAAAATATTGTGAGATTTGATGAACAATTTGACAAGTTTTTCCCAAGGAATATTAAAATTTTTATATAAAGTAGAAGCATTCTGATGATGTAAAGAATGTGACGCTTGTGCACAATCATATAAAGATATTTATTCACAAATGGCAACAAGTTTATCAATCTTATCATGACCTGATTCTAAAGGACCTGGAAGATTAGAATGTACCCTTATATGGCTAATGAAACATGGATGGTGACACATTTGAATTGTCTTTTATAAGGTCTGAAACAAATTAAATAACTCTTGCAATGGTGTGTTCCCAGTAGTTGATGTTTCAATATTTTTTGTGACTCAAACTGCAATATAAACTATAAGAATAAATATGGATTGACTCGTTTGCAAAATGAATTAAAGCACAAATGAGAGCTTAAATTTCTGCTCATTCTGCAGAAGTATATGATGTCTGTATTATCTCTGTATGAACATGGCTATAGAAACCTGCTTTTCCTGAACTCAATCCATCAGCAAATGCTTTTAGTTATCCAACTATTGGTTAAGCACATACAATTTTGGGAAAAATGAATGTAGTCACAAGAGCAAACTGAATAATTTTCTCATGAAGGTAATGGCTTTCCATTTGGCCAGGGAAATTAGCAAAAGCTATCTGCCAAGTATTAGAAGATTGCCAAAGCCAATCATGCTCTAGAGTAGAAAAAGGTGCAACAATAATATTAGTCTATGACCCAACTATCTGAAAAACTCATGTTCTTCCTTTAGTAAATAACTGAGCAATAAAGCCATGGTATGAAGTTGATGACTTTTGAGGAGAATGAGGTAGGCAAAGCCACTCAATAATTCCCAATTATTGCCATATTGCTCCTGTAGGAGTATGAACAGTGAGAAATGTTAATCAATATACAGGCTCTGTGGATTATTTCTAGTAAGTTGTGCAGTAATCATGGCAGATTCAACTTTTGTTATGGCAATTCCTTCTTCTGCCAAAGTTGATGAGAAGGTAGAGAAGAATCTCCCTGTAAAATCTGAAACAAACGACACAAATCTGCAGTGGCTAGTTTTAAAGTTGGTCACAGCCAATGAATATCACCTAGTAACTTTTAGAGGTCATGTACCTTGGGCAATTTAATGTGCCTCAGGGAGCTGAAATAGTTCCCAAGTTTAAATGTAAATCTCTAGGACTATATAGAGTATACTGCCCCAAAGATTAGAATACACATTTTACTCCAGTGTGTAGGAAACATTGTCCAGGACTTCCCATTTTAAATCCATAAAAATGTCAATAAATTTAAAAGCACTGAAATTAGGACAAGTATCTTTTGTAACTACAATGAAATTAAGTTAAAAAAACATAAAATATAAAAAGTTGCTAACATGTAGCAATTAGACAGTGTATTCTTAGGAAGAAGAAAAAGAAAAAAAAAACAAGAAAATAGTTTAGGTGTATAAATAGAAGACCCCCAAGTAATTCATAGGTGGCTCCTTGAACCTTAGTGAGGCCCTACCTCAAAATACAACACAAAAATGGCTGGGGATAGGTCTCAGTGGTAAAATGCTCCTGGGTAAAACCCCCAGTACAAGTAAAAACAAATAAAAAACAATAAAGAAAACAGCTGGAGGGCTATGCACATGTCAGACAAAATCAGCTATAACAGAAATTGTTAGATAGAGGCAAGAACATAATATATACTTGTAATTACATATATTAAATTATATATTAAATACATATGCATATTTATGATAAAAATTAAAATACATAATACATATCAATAAAGGGGGCAATCTCACAAACTAAGTTATAAATGTATACATGTCAAAAAAACAATGCTCCAAAATATGTGAAGTGAAAACTCTCAGGATTAAAGGAAGAAAAATTTCTCCAAAAAGGGGTGGATAATTTGTGATATACCATTTTCAAGAATGAATGAAATGTCTAGCATAAAGTCCATATAAAACAAAGCAAAATGACTTGAACAACAATATAACTATACTAGGTCTAGAGGACTATACAGAATATTCTGCCCCGAGGAGTAGAATACACATTTTACCCCAGTGTAGGAAACATTGTGCAGAACTTCCCATTTTAAAGCCATAAAAATGTCAATGAATTTTAAAGCACTGAAATTAGGACAAGTATCTTTTGTATCTACAATGAACTTAAGTTAATAAAACAGAAAATTTAAAAATTTACAAACATGTAGCAATTAGTGTACTCTTCAGGAAGAAAAAAAGAAAAAAATAGAAACTAGTTTAGGTGGATAAAAATGAAAATCAAACATGAAAATGAAAGCAAACATGCCAAAACTGATGAGGTGCAGATAAAGCAGCCCTCAGAAAAAAATTCATAACCATAAAGGCCTACATTATAAAAGAAAAACTGCCCAAACAAAAACCTAAATTTACACAGTAACTAGAGAAAGAGAAGCAAGCTATAATCAAATTGCACAGAGGATAAATTTTAATAAAGAATAGAGCAAGCATAAAACAAATAGACAAAATAATTAAGAAAACAAACTTGATTGTTCAAAAGATTTACAAAATTGATTGTTCAATTAACCAAGCAAAAAGAGAGAGAGAGTACTCAAGTTAATAAATATCAAAAAAGTGAGACCATCAAAACAGACTCCACAAAAAAAAAAAAAATAGAAAAATTTAAAGGCATATTATGAACAACTGAATGTGAATAAATTTTTACATAACATCCATCAAAACTGACTTAGACATGGAAAATCTAAAAAGACTGAATAAGAGATTGAATCAGTAAAAAAAAAAAAAAAAACACAATAGTAACATCCATATCAGAGCTGGAAATGGTTGGTGTACACCTGTATCCCAGTGACTTGGGAGGCTGAGGCAGAAAGATCGTGAGTTCAAAGCCAACCTCAGCAAAAGCAAGGTGCTGAGCAACTCAGTGAGACCCTGTCTCTAAGTAAAATACAAAATAGGACTGGGGATGTGGCTCGGGAGTCAAGGGCCCTGAAGTTCAATCCCTGGTAGCCAACAAAAACAACAAAATTCCATATTAGAAATGTGAACTGAAATTATCAAACTATATCTAACTCTAAAAACAGATAGATAGCTTTTTGTGAATTAAATCCTAAGGTCTCTATGAAAGAATGATTTAAATAAAAAAAGTTCAGCATTTGTGCAGGATATAGCACCAATACAATTTTTGTAGCTGAACATTAAATATTCAAAGCAAAATTACTTTAAAAAAATTCCATTTATGGTAGTATCAAACATTAAATACACAGCAAAAAATTAACAAATATGTCTTGTAAGCAGAAAATACTATAGAAAATGTTTAAAAGAATAAATAGGCATTGACTATTTATTGATAAGATTAATGTTGCTGAAATGGTAAAATGCAAATTGATTTACATACCAATGTAAACCTTACCAAAATTCCCACATTCCCACATTTTTGAAAAAGATGTAATTGTAAGCCTAAAGTGAATATGGAAGTTCAGTCAACCTCAAATACCAAATACAGT
>NW_026693924.1:0-60647 GCF_021218885.2 Marmota monax | reverse complement strand
ATAATTGATGCCTATTTCATTCAAAATTTTATATGTATTTATAGGTCCTTACATTTCTATCAACATCAGGTAAAGGCCAGATTTTCTGACTTGTTAATCTTGCCTGAAAATAAAGAGATTGAAAGGAAGCAATCCTTTGCAACACAGCTCCTCTATGGCTATAATTCAAATAGTGATATTCACATATGCAATTTCATAGTATTTTTTGCATGTCAAATGCTTTGAAAAGACCGAATGCCTGTTACTGCTAAGCATATATTTCTGGTAAAAATATTATAAAAGTAAATACATTTCAAATTATGCCTACTTTTTTGGTTGGTTTGCTTTAAAAATTATGACAGTTCTCAGATTCCCTCACAACTTCCTCTTGTAAGTACAGTTATCTTAGGTTGCTCCCAGAATTTTTAATCTGATCTTCAGTGGTCTTGTCTTCCCACTTGTTTTCTAAAATGAGAGAACATAACAATCTTTATGAATATTTAGGAGCTAGAAATGCTTTGCCAAATTGTAGGTGCCATTTATGCTTCAATAATTCACCAACTGATTCCCTTTTCACCTTCTACATAAATGACCAAAATAAACATGAGTTCTCTATTTGATTAATTTTTAAATCATCATTATTACCTATAGAAGCCAGGTTTCTGAGGACTTCCAGCATGACATCTCTGTAAAGGTTCTTCTGGGAAGCATCCAGAAAAGCCCACTCCTCCTTGTTGAAGTTCACAGCCACATCCTCAAAGGTCACTGAGATCTAAAATATTCCACAAATGTATAGTAGAGGCCAGGAGAGATTGACAGCATGAGAAATCTACACTCAACATGCATGATGTTCACATGATTCCCTGGCCTCCTGATTAATTCCACGATTTGGTCCATCAAATATTTACTGCACTCAATTTCTTACACCCATGCCAACACTAGAAATTGGCTACTTAGAAGGCAAACATCATAGTGATTTATACCATTCCTTTGGTGAGTTCACAGAAAGTAAGACAGGCTCCCAGATCACTCCTAATTTCTTTAATGGTTGCACTTCTATTACATGTCCTAGAAATGTCCTGTGTGGTACAAAGCTAATATAAGCACTTCTGATAGTACTTATCTTTAGAAAAGAAAGGGGATGAGTAGGAAATTGCAGGAATCATGAAACTAAGCATTTGAGAGAGATTCTGCCAACTACACTGGCTCCCTGTACCTATAAGGTTAATATAGACAACATGGTATTTACTGATATCTTGTTTCCTCTGAAAGTCTATTGTTCCATACTTAAAGAAATGCCTAGAATCAGCCCCTACCCACACCCTCTGGGCATGGGGTCACTAAGGAGATTCCTTCATAGACAACATTTAGACAACATTTCACACAGGTTGTCACAATGTGTTAACTGGAGATTGAGCTCATTCTGTGTGATTACACTAAGAACAGCTAGAAGTTTGCAGGTGCTTTACTCCAGAACAAATTTAGTCAACTAGCTTACTATTAAATGACCAAAACAAACATGAGTTCTCTATTTGATTAATTTAATTTATTTATTAATAAACACAACAATTTGATAATTTCCTGTGGTTACTGTCAAAGCAGAATGGGGTAAGTGGAAAGATGGCACGTGCCTTAGAAATAACTCAATGACCCAAAAATGTCACCTTGTCCAAACAACAGCCTTACAAAGTTTTATAACTCTCAAAACAATCTTCTTAATAAATAGCAGGCACTACTTTTCTAAGTTTCAATGCAACAATGAATGTCCAATGATTGTCAAACTCTTCTTAACAGCAGCCGGTTCACTACCGTAATGTACAGTCATGAGACACATACCAATGTTGTGCTCAAGGACATTTTGATCAAGGTTGGGTCATATATGCAATGGTTGTCTGTTGTGAAAGAGATTCATTGTGCCTGTAGCAATGGTGATGCAAACAAACCTAAGGCAGAAGCTCTTCCAGAGTGTGGTAAAGCAACAAGTTTGTAGCCCAGAATTCTGAACTATCCCACACAGTCTGGGTGTGAAACAGGACACCATTCACATCTGTAAGCATGCTATGATGTCTGCACAGTGATGGAATAGACAAAAAGGAAATGTCCCTGCCACTTACACAGAAGCATACTCAAAGACTGAAAACATACAGAACCACTCCAAACAATGAAAAATTCACAATTACACTCAGAGACATCAGCCCAACTCTGTCAGGACAATGATGCAGACAGGAGGGCTTCATGGACCTTCAACCAAACTGGAAGCACACTGAGGTCTCAGGATCACAGCAACAATCCACAGGACATAAACAATACCCCTACAAGTGCACCACCAGTGAAATCCCATGTATGCTCAAACAACATGAGAGCTAAAGCAGAAATCAGATCAGAAGAAGCTGAAAAGCCTCCAGGGAAGGGGACATGAAACACAGGGCTCTGAACAGACACAGGACAAAGAGGTGACTCAAGAGAAAAGGTGACAATTTTGAAAGAAAAAAATTAAAATCCATCATAGGAAATTCATAGAGAACACCAAAAGTCGTGCTGTATTGGTATCTAAGTCATCCAAAACACATTTCAGAAAAGAACAGCTAAATGCAATTAATGAAACTGTAGCTTCAAAAAAACAGAGAAAGAAGAGCAAGGTAATCCTAAATTAACCACAGTTAGGTAACAGAGAAGGTGTTGATGAAACCACAATCAGGAAATCCGCAGTCTGCAAAATCAAGTTCTTCATGAACATCAGAATCACTGATTAACTGACATAAGGCTAAGAATACAGAGGACAGGGACTGGGGTTGTGGCTCAGTGGAAGAGTGCTTGCCTAGTGCTTGGGAGAAACTGGGTTCAATACTCACTACATAAAAAGAAAGAAATAAAAGTGTAAAATGTAGAATAACATTAAAGAAAAAATGCATCAAGGACTGAAAACCTACTAACAGATTTAAAAGTGTCATCGTCAACAATGCATTGGGACTTCAGGATTATCATAAACATGCTTGACAAAAATTAGAGAACTTGCAGAAACTGGACCATTTCTTTGAGAGAGACAATCTCCTACAATTTACACACAAGGAGAAATACACAAAATAGATGAGCCCATGGCTGCTGGAAAAAAAAAAAAAACACTCAATAAGTAATTACTATCCAAAAAGGCAAGGCAAGGATCTGACATCTCAAACAGGCTTCCATGAGACACGTAAGAACTTAGAGGCATCAGAAAAATGGACAGAAAAAGAACTCAAGACATCCCTGACTCAGATGGAATGGAATCTTAGAGAAGTCATTAGAGAGCAAGTCCAAAAAATGAAAGAATACTTTGAAAACGAATTGCATAAGCAAATTCAAATAGCAAAACATGAACTCTACCAGGAGATAGAGATTTAAAAAAAAATCAAACAGTAATCCTAGAAATGCAGGAAACCATAAACCAAATTAAAAACTCAAACGAGAATATAACAAATAGACTAGATCAAATAGAAGTTAGAACATCAGATAATGAAGACAAAGTTTATCAACTCGAAAAGAATATCGTCAATGCAGAGAGGATGGTAAGAAATCATGAGCAATGCATCCAAGAGATATGGGATGTCATAAAAAAACCAAACTTGAGAGTCATTGGGATAGAAAAAGGTATAGAGGTTCAAACCAAAGGAATGAACAATCTGTTGAATGAAATAATCTTAGAAAACTTCCAGATATGAAAGATGGAATGGATTCCCAAATCATGGAAGCCTACAGGACCCCAAACATACAAAACCATAATAGACCAACTCCAAGACACATAATTATTAAAATATCCAACAAACAGAACAAGGAAAGAATATTAAAAGCTACAGGAGAAAGGAGGCAGATTACATTCAGGGGTAAACCACCTAGGTTAATGGCTGATTTTTCATCACAGACGTTGAAAGCAAGAAGATCCTGGAAGAACGTATTTCAAATGCTGAAAAATAATGGATTCCAATCAAGTATACAGTATCCAGCAAAATTAAGTTTCAGATTTGACAATGAAATTAAAATATTTCATGGTAAACAAAAGTTAAAAGTATTTGCAGCCAGAAAACCAGTACTGCAAGGCATTTTGAGCAAAACACTACAAGAAGAGGAATTGAAAAACAGCACCCAAAACTAACAGTTGGAGGTAACTCAGTAAAGGTGGGAAAAATAACCAAAGAGTAAAAACTAGCCAAATTAAAATAAATAAATAAATAAGCATGACTGGAAGTACAAACCATATATCAATAGCAACCCTAAAGGCTAATGGCTTAAATTCACCAATCAAGAGACATAGTCTAGTAACCTGGATTAAAAAAAAGATCCAATAATATGCTGCCTTCAGGAGATCATATGATAGGAAAAGACATACACAGGCTGAAGGTGAAAGGTTGGGAAAAATCATACCACTCACATGGTCTTCAGAAGCAAGCAGGAGTGGCCATACTCATATCGAATAAAATCAACTTCAAACCTAAGTTAATCAAAAGGGATAAAGAAGGACACTATATACTGTTAAAAGGAACCATTCCTCAACAATGTATAACAATTATCAAAATGTATGCACCAAATAATGGTGCTGCAATGTACATAAAACAAACTCTCCTCAAGTTCAAGAGTCAAATAGACCACAACACAATAATTATGGGTTACTTCAACACACTGCTGTCTCCATTGGACAGATCCTCCAGAAAAAAGTTGAATAAAGAAACTATAGAACTCAATAACACAATCAATAACCTATTCTGAACCCACATATATAGAATATATCAACCATCATCAAGTGCTCAGCAGCACATGGATCCTTCTCAAAAATAGACCATATATTATGCCATAGGGCAACCCTTAGTAAATAAAAGGTGTGGAGATAATATCATGTATCTTATCTGATCATAATGGAATGAAACTGGAAATCAATGATAAAAGAAGGAAGGAAAAATCCTGCATCACCTGGAAAATGAACAATATGTTACTGAATGATCAATGGTTTACCGAAGACATAAAGGAAAAAATAAAAAAAAAATTCTTAGAAATAAATGAAAATACAGACACAACATATGAGAATCTATGGGACACAATGAAAGCGGTTCTAAGAGGGAAATTCATTGAATGGAGTTCATTCCTCAAAAAAAAAAAAAAAAGAAAAAGAAAAAGAAAAAGAAAAAAAAACAACAAATAAATGAGCTCACACTTCATCTCAAAACCCTAGAAAAGGAAGAGCAAAACAACAGCAAATGTAGTAGAAGGCATGAAATAATTAAAATCAGAGCGGAAATCAACGAAATTGAAACAAACAAACAAACAAAAAACATTGGAAAAAATGATAAAACTAAAAGATGGTTCTTCAAAAAAATAAATAAGATTGAGCGACTCTTAACCACGCTAAGGAAGAGAAAAAGAGAGAGAATTCAAATTACTAACATACGGGATGAAAAACGCAATATCACAACGGACACAACAGAAATACAGAAGATAATTAGAAATAATTTTGAAATCCTATATTCCAATAAAATAGAAGACAGTGAAGATACTGATAAATTTCTTAAGTCATATGATTTACCCAGATTGAGTCAGGAAGATACACACAATTTAAACAGACCAATAACAAAGGAGGAAACAGAAGAAGCCATCAAAAACTACCAACCAAGAAAAGCCCTGGACCGAATGGGTATACAGTGGAGTTTTACAAAACCTGCAATGAAGAATTAATACCAATACTTTTCAAGTTATTTCAAGAAATAGAAAAAGAAGGAGCTCTTCAAAATTCATTCTATGTGGCCAACATCACCCTGATCCCAAAACCAGACAAAGACATTTCAAAGAAAGAAACTACAGACCAATATCTCTAACGAACTTAGATGCAAAAATCCTCAATAAAATCCTGGCAAATCGAATACAAAAGAATATCAAAAAAAATGTGCACCATGATCAAGTAGGATTCATCCCTGGGATGCAAGGCTGGTTCAATATACGGAAATCAATAAATGTTATTCACCACATCAATAGACTTAACAATAAGAACCATATGATCATCTTGATAGATGCGGAAAAAGCATTTGACAAAGTACAGCATTCTTTTATGTTCAAAACACTAGAAAAACTAGGGATAACAGGAACTTACCTCAACATTGTAAAAGCAATCTATGCTAAGCCTCAGGCTAGCATCATTCTGAATGGAGAAAAATTGAAGGCATTCCCTCTAAAATCTGGAACAAGACAGGGATGCCCTCTATCACCACTTCTATTCAATATAGTTCTCGAAACACTGGCCAGAGCAATTAGACAGACGAAAGAAATTAAAGGCATCAAAATAGGAAAAAAAGAACTTAAAATATCACTATTTGTGGATTATATGATTCTATATCTAACAGACCCAAAAGGGTATACAAAGAACCTACTATGGCTTAGAAATGAATTCAGCAAAGTGGCAGGATATAAAATCAACAAGCATAAATCAAAGTTATTCCTGTATATCAGTGACAAATTTTCTGAAATGGAAATGAGGACAACCAACCCATTCACAATATCCTCAAAAAAATAAAATAGTTGGGAATCAACCTAACAAAAGAGGTGAAAGATTTATACAATGAAAACTACAGAACCCTAAAGAGAGAAACAGAAGAAGATCTTAGAAGATTGAAAAATATACCCTGTTCATGGATAAGAAGAACTAACATCATCAAAATGGTGATATTACCCAAAGTTCTCTATAGGTTTAATGCAATGCCAATCAAAATCCCAACGGCATTTCTTGTAGAAATAGAGAAAGCAATCATGAAATTCATATGGAAAAACAAAAGACCAAGAGTAGCAAAAGCAATTCTAAGCAGGAAGTGTGAATCAGGCGATATAGCGATACCAGATTTCAAAACTATACTACAGAGCAGTAGTAACAAAAATAGCATGGTGCTGGTACCAAAACAGGTGGGTGGACCAATGGTATAGAATAGAGGACACAGAGACCAATCCACAAAATTACAACTTTCTTATATTTGTAAAGGGGCTAAAAGCATGCAATGGAGGAAGGATAGCATCTTCAACAAATGGTGCTGGGAAAACTGGAAATCCATTTGCAACAAAATGAAAGTGAATCCCTTTCTCTCACCATGCACAAAAGTTAACTCAAAATGGAACAAATCTTGATATGAAATCAGAGACTCTGCATCTGATAGAAGAAAAAGTTGGCTCTGATCTACATATTGTTGGGTCGGGCTCCAAATTCCTTAATAGGACACCCGTAGCACAAGAGTTAATAACAAGAATCAACAAATGGGACTTATTATAACTAAAAAGGTTTTTATCAGCAAGAGAAATAATAAGAGAGGTAAATAGGGAGCCTACATCCTGGGAACAAATTTTTACTCCTCACACTTCAGATAGAGCCCTAATATCCAGAGTATACAAAGAACTCAAAAAATTAAACAATAAGATAACAAATAACCCAATCAACAAATGGGCCAAGGACCTGAACAGACACTTCTCAGAGGAGGACATACAATCAATCAACAAGTACATGAAAAAATGCTCACCATCTCTAGCAGTCAGAGAAATGCAAATCAAAACCACCCTAAGATACCGTCTCACTCTAGTATGATTGGCAGCCATTATGAAGTCAAACAACAACAAGTGCTGGTGAGAATGTGGGGAAAAGGGGACACTTGTACATTGCTGGTGGGACTGCAAATTGGTGCAGCCAATTTGGAAAGCCGTATGGAGATTCCTGGGAAAGCTGGGACCGGAACCACCATTTGACCCAGCTATTGCCCTTCTCGGACTATTCCCTGAAGACCTTAAAAGAGCATACTATAGGGATACTGCCACATCGATGTTCATAGCAGCACAATTCACAATTGCTAGACTATGGAACCAACCTAGATGCCCTTCAATAGATTAATGGATAAAAAATGTGGCATTTATACACAATGGAGTATTACTCTGCACTAAAAAATGACAAAATCATGGCATTTGCAGGGAGATGGATGGCACTAGAGCAGATTTGGCTAAGTGAAGCTAGCCAATCCCTAAAAAACAAATGCCAAATGTCTTCTTTGATATAAGGAGAGCAACTAAGAACAGAGCATGGAGGAAGAGCATGAGGAAAAGATTAACATTAAACAGGGATGAGAGGTGGGAGGGAAAGGGAGAGAGAAGGGAAATTGCATGGAAATAGAAGGAGACCCTCATTGTTATACAAAATTACATATAAGAGGTTGTGAGAGGAAAGGGAAAAAAATAAGGGAGAGAATTGAATTACAGCAGTTGGGGTAGAGAGATAAGATATGAGGGGAGTGGAGGGAGATAGTGGAGGATAGAAAAGGTAGCAGAATACAACAGTCACTAGTATGGCAGTATGTAAAAACGTGGATGTGTAACCAATGTGATTCTGCAATCTGTATATGGGGTAAAAATGGGAGTTCATAACCCACTTGAATCAAATGTGTGAAATATGATAGGTCAAGAGCTTTGTAATGTTTTGAACAACCAATAAAAAAGAATTAAAAAAAAGAAAAAGAAAATTAGAACATGCTAAGGAAAAAGAATTAAAGAAGACCTAGAAGATGGAAAGTCCTACCTTGATCTTGAATAGGTAGAATTAATATTGTCATAATGACCATGATGCCAAAAGCACTATACAGATTTAATACAATTTTGATCAAAATCCCAATGGCATTCCTCATGGAAATAAAAAAAAGAAATAAAAATGAATCCTGGAAAAACAACAAGTTCCAGAAGAGGCAATGCAATCCTTAGAAGAGGAAGGGAGGTGGCATTACTATTCCAGACCTTAAACTATACTTCAGAGGAATAGTAATAAAAACAGTGTGGTACTGGAACCAAAATAGACAAGTAGATCAATGGTACAGCATAGAAAACTAAGATAATATCCCACATAAATACAGTTATCTCCTACTATACCAAGGTACCAAAAACATATTGGAGAAAAAATAACAAGAAATGGTGCTAGGGAAACTGCAAATCCATATGCAGCAAAATAAAATTAAAACCCTCATTTCATCATGCACAAAACTCAACTCAATATGGATCAAGGACACAAAAATTAAACCAGAGACCCTAGACCTAAGAGAAGAAAATGTAGGTCCACATCTTCATCATATTGGATTAGGCCCCAACATCCTTAATAAGACTATTATAGCATACAATTTAAAACCAAGAATCAATAAGTCAATGGATCAAAACTGAACAGCTTCCCAGCAAAATTAGTAATCAATGAGGTGAAGAGACTGCCTAAATCCTGGGAGCAAATTCTTACCATTCACACATCAGATACAGCACTCATCTCTAGGGTATATGAAGAACTGAATCTTGACACACACAAAAAAACACAACCAAATAACAAAATCAAAAAATGGACCAAAGAACTTAGCAAACACTTCTCAGAATATGATACAAAATTGAGCAACAAATATATATGAAAAGTTCAACATAGAAATTAAAGAAATGCAAATCAAAACTAAGATTTCATCTCACTCCAGCCAGAATGGCAACTATTATGTATATAAACAATAAGTGTTTGTGGGGATGTGGGGGAAATTGTACACTCATACACTGATGGTGGGGATGCAAGTTGGTGCAGCCGATATGGAAAGCAGTATGGAGATTCCTTGGAAATCTTGGAATGGAACCACCATTTGACCAAGTTATTCCTCTTCTCGGTCTATACCCAAAGGACTTAAAAACAACATACTACATGGACACAGTCACATCAATGTTTATAGCAGCACAATTCCCAATAGCTAAACTGTGGAGCCAACCTAGATGCACTTAGTGGATGAATGAATAAATAATATGTGGTTTATATACACAATGGAATATTACTCAGCACTAATAAAAACATTGCATTTGCCAGTAAATGCATGGAATTGGAGAATATTATGTTAAGTGATGTTAGCCAATCCCTCCCCCCAAAAAAATGCTAAGTATTTTCTCTGATATATGCAGGGTGACTCACACTGGGGTAGGGAGGGACAGCATGGGAGGATTAGATTTATTCTAGATAGAGAAGAGGGGTTAGAGGAAAATGGGGGGAAAGGGGATTAGCGAGGATGGTGGAATATGATCAATATCATTATTCAAAAACACATGTATGAAGATTTGAATGTGGTGCCAACATACCTTATATACAAACAGATATGAAAAAAATGTGGTATGTAAGAGTTGTAATGAAGAAAGAAATGAGTACATGTATAATGGCATAAATCAGCATGAACATACTTTTTATAGAGAGAAAAATTGTGCTCTGGGTGTAATAAAAATTGTAATGCATTCCACTGTTGTCATGTATTTAAAAATAAATAAAAACAGAAAGGTATTGGAACCCGTTGGGGACAGTATAAGCCTACAGGGTAAAAATTATAACACCTTTACAACACAGAGATGGAAAGGAAGATGCATGAACAACATGAAAAACCAAGCAGAATGTTCCCCAAACAAAGATGCTACATTATTAGAATCCATATTCAGAACAGCAGGAGGAAATAACAGAGAAGGAGTGGAGGAGGTACATAATTTTCTGTGAATTAAAGGATGATATAAGAGCAAATACAGGCAGCAGAGGATCATTTTGATAAAGAACTAAATAAGCAAATACAGAAAGCAAAAATTTCCTTCAATAAGGAGATAGAGATTCTGAAAAACAAACAAACAGAGATCCTTGAAATGAAGGAAACAATAAAGCAAATTAAGAAGTCAATAGGTATCATCTCAAACAGAATAGATCACTTGGAAGACAGAACCTCCAACATTGAAGGAAAAATATATAATCTTGAAAAATATAGTGGACCCCAGTGAAGATGGTAAGAAACCATGAGCAGAAGATTCAAGAATTATGAGATAACATGAAAAGACCAAATTTAACTATCATTGGGATAGAGGAAGGCATTGAGGTCCAAACTACAGAAATGGACAATCTATTCAATGAAATAATATCAGAAACTTTTACAAATATGTACAGTGAATTGGAAAGTTAAGTACAAGGAGCATACAGGACACCAAATGAACAAGATCACAACAGAGCCACACCAATGCAAATCATAATGAAAACACTTAGCATGCAGGAGAAGCAGAGTATTTTAAAAGCCACAAGAGAAAAAAAATCAGATTATATATGGGGGAAATAAATCAGGATACCTGATTTCTCAACCGAGACCCTGAAAGCTACAAGATCCTGCAACAACATATACCAAGCTCTGAAAGAAACAGATGCCAACCAAGAATCATACACAGCAAAATTAAATTTTGATTAGCAATTGAATTTCAATTTAGATGTTACTTTTATGACAAAATAAAAACCTTCCATGATACACAAAAGATAAAAGAATTTACAACTAGAAGGCCTGTACTACAGCACATTCTTGGCAAAATATTCCATGAGGAGGAAATGAAAATTAGAAAAGGGAAGTATCACTCTAAAGGAAAAACCTATCAAAGAGAAACCAAATGAATTTAAATATCAAAATAATAATAATAATAATAATAATAATAATAATAATAATAATAATAATTGGGAATAAAAATCATGTCTCAATAATAACCCTGAATGTTAATTTCCAAAACTCAGCAATCAAAAGACCAGCAGATTTGAGTTAAAAACAAGACCAAACAATATGCTGCCTCCAAGAGACTCATCTCTTAGGAAAAGACACCCACAGCCTGAAGGTAACAGGATGAAAGAAAATATATCACGTGGACTGGGGCTGGGGCTTAGTGGTAGAGTGCACACTTAGCATGTGTGAGGCCCTGGGTTTGATCCTCAGCAACACATAAAAATAAATAAATAAAGGTATTGTGTCCATCTATAAAAATAAATATTAAAAAAACATACCACTCACATGGCCTGTGGAAGCAAGCAGGGATTTCCATCCTTAAATAACATAATGTGGAATTAAAGTGTAAGTTAATCAGAAGGGATAAAGGAGGACCCTTCATACTGCTTAAGGGAACCATACACCATCAAGACATAACAAATATAAATATTTATGTCCCCCAAAATGGAGCATCTATGTGCAAACAGATTTTTCTCAAGTTCAAGGGCCAAGTAGACCAGAAGACAGTAATTCTGAGTGACTTCAAA
The DNA here is from genome assembly GCF_021218885.2 of Marmota monax. NCBI lineage: Eukaryota > Metazoa > Chordata > Mammalia > Rodentia > Sciuridae > Marmota > Marmota monax. Next base: position 48,586 of record NW_026693924.1, on the reverse strand, counting down.
ACACCTCTTTTACCACTGGATATATCTTCCAAACAAAAGCCAAACAGAAACTATAGAATTCAATAATACAATCAATAACTTAGATTTAACTGACATACTAGAATATTTCATCCTTCAACAGTCGAAGACACTTTCTTCTCAGCAGCAAATGGATCCTTCTCTAAAATAGACCATATATTATGCCAAAAAAGCAACTCTAAGCAAATACAGAAAAGTAAAGATACTACCCTGCATTCTATCAGATCATAATGGAATGAAATTAAAAATCAATGATAAAAATAGAGGCTACTCCAACATCTGGACTCTAAATAATATGCTAGTGAATGAACAATGGGTTGCAGAAAACATCAAAGAGGAGATTTAAAAATTCTTAGAGGTGAATGAGAACACAGATACAACATATCAAAATCTCTAGGACAGTATGAAGGCATTACTAAGAGGAAAGTTCATTGCATGGAGTTCATTCCTTAAAAACAGAAAAAAGTCAAATAAATGACCTAAAATTACATCTCAAAGCCTTAGGGAAAAAATTAATCAACACCAAAAGCAGTAAAGGAAAGAAAATAATTAAAATCAGAGCTGAAATCAATGAAATTGAAACAAAAAAAGCAATTTAAAAATTGACAAAATGACTGGGAATAGTACCACCATTTGACCCAGCTATCCCACTCCTCAGTCTATACCCAAAGGACTTAAAAACAGCATACTACAGAAACACAGCCATAATGTTTTTAGCAGCACCATGCACAATAGTAAACTGTGGAGCCAACCTAGATGCCCTTCAAAAGATGAATGGATAAAGAAAATGTGGCATTTGTACACTATAGAATATTACTCAGCAATAAAAGAAAATAAAATCAAGGCATTTGCAGGTAAATGGATGGTGATGGAGAAGATAATGCTAAGTGAAATTAGCCAATCACCAAAAAACAAATGCTGAATGTTTTCTCTGATATAAGGAAGCTGACTATACTGGGGCAGGCATTAGCCTGCAAGCCTGGCATGCATGTGGCCTGGGTTCGATCCTCAGCACCACATACAAAGCAAAGACATTGTGTCTGCCTAAAACTAAAAAATATAAAATAAATATTAAACAATTCTCTCTCAGATTGCTGTATTTGGGGTAAAAATGGGAGTTCATAACCTACTGGAATCTAATGTATGAAATATGATATGTCAAGACTTTTGTAATGTTTTGAACAACCAATAAAAAAATGAAAAAGTGAAAAAATTCTCTCTCTCTCTCTCTCTCTCTCTCTCTCTCTCTCTCTCTCAAAAGAAATAATGCCTGGGTCATACTTTCATGGAGGTTCTAAAATGTAAAACTAGTATAGAATAAGTATTATGGGCCAAGCTCTAGAGTTAATGTGCAGGCATTTGAATTCAGGCTTTTATAAATAATATAGATTTGATGTTGATCTACTAATGGGTTATTTCCTACACAAGGCATGTATGTGCTTTAATTCAAGTGTCTGAAATAGTAGATATATATTTTAAATAATCACAGCAACATATTGAAAAATAACAGTCATCAGAAAATCATGAATGTGAAGCTAGATCATTTCATGACTCTTTAGAACATGTAGATCTATAAGGCAAGATAGTAAAAGAAACAATAAAAGTGAAACATTCATGAACTTGGGATGCCATTTAAAAATTTGAGGTGACAGTTAGTCCAGAATCTGATTTCCATAACAAGACCACTACAGCACAAGAAGTAAAAATCATGAATCAATAAATGGGATAGATTCAATCTACAAAGCTGCTTCTCAGCAAAAGGAAAAATAATGTGAAGAAAGAACATACAGATTTGTATATAAGCCTTTACCACACGTACCTCAGATAAAGCATTAATCTCTAGGGTATATGAAGAACTCAGAACTTTACAAAAAACCCAATTAACATGTGGGCTAAGTAACTGAACAGATACTTCACAGAAGAAATATAGTCCATTAACAAATACATGAAAAAACCGTTTAACATCTAGCAATTAGGAAAATGTAAATCAAAACTTAAGATTTTATCTCACTTTAGGCAGAATGGCAATCATCAATAATACAGGCAACAATAAATGTTGGTGAGGATGTGGGGGAAAAGGAATACTCACACACTGCTCATGGGACTGACTGCAAATTTGTGCAACCACCATGGAAAGCAGTATGGAGACTCCTTGCAAAACCAGCATGGAACCATCATTTGACCAAACTATCTCTCTCCTCGGACTATACCCAAAGGACTTAAAAACATCATACTACAGGGACATAGCTGCACTAATGTTTACAGCACCACAATTCACAACAGCTAAATCATAGAACCAAACTAGGTGTCCTTCAACAGATAAAGGGATAAATAAAATGTGATTATATGTATTCCCCCCAACAATGGAATATTACTTATCTTTAAAGATGAATGAAACTATAGCATTTGGTGGTAAATGGATGGAGTTGGAGAATATCATTCTAAGTGAAATAAGCCAACACACACACACACACACAACACAAAGGCCAAATATTTTCTCTGATAAGCGGATGTTAATTCACAATGGGGGGTTGAGAAGAATGGTTACTTTAGATTATTTAGAGAGGAGTGCAGGGAGGGGATATGGGGATAGGAAAGATAGTAGAATGAAACAGACATTACATAAAATATATAGTATATATGGATGCTAAACCACTCAACAAGGGAGGGGGAGAGAATAAAAATTGAGTGGATTAGCAAAGTTGGAATGAAGGGAAGAAAAGGGAAATAGGAATACAGATGACAGTAGAATGGATCAAACACAACTTTTTTATGTTCATATATAAATACACCACCAGTGAAGGTCCACACCATGTACACCTCAGGAATGGAATGCTAAGTAAAATTATTCATACACCTCATGTATGAATAATATGTCAAAATTTTCTCTACTGTCATTTATACCCAAAAAAGAGTAAGAAATTTTAAAAATTCTAAGGGAAAATTTGTATACAGAGAAGGTTTTTGAGTTAAAAACTCTTCAATAAATGCTAATGTCATTAAGGTTAAATAAAATTATAAAAGATTACCTTGTACTGAATCTTCCCTCCAGGCCTTATAAATAGTTAAAAATATATGTGAAATGAAGCCATTTTTCTGTGTGAAATAACATGGAGTGGAGATAAGCATGAAGCCTAGAGATTTATCCTTTGGAATAAAAAATAGTGTTTATATGATTCTCCTAGAATTTATTATTATACTTCAATATTTATTTTCCCGAATAAAGTTAAATGAAATATTTGTAGGTGGTGTTCTGTTTATCCAAAGGGCTCATATATGAAGAGAATATTGTGTTGTTTTGTTTTTTTTCTTTTTGAACAGGACCTGTAGATTAGAGACTAGTGGTTTATTTCAATCACAATTGTGTTTCTCTCTCTGTGGTGCCATGGACAACTGGAGCTGTAAGATCTGAAGAGGGACAGGGTTAGCTTATAGTATCTTATAATTACTGTGTTCAGAGGGGTCTAGGAGACCATGACACATGCTATCTATCATATAATCCAATAAGTATAACAAACATTATATTGTAAGTCATTAAGTAGAAAAAAATGTCTACAAAATCAAAATATATAATGAAATAAGAAATATGGGGGCATAAATGCTCCTATAGTATATCTGTTTCTTTTTACCATCATTATTTTACATGTTTCTGGTTACACTTTTCTACTGGGTATCCAAGACTAAAAACGTGGTCTTATATTGGGATGTTTTTCCTACACTTGAGGTCAGTCTAGTCTCCTCAGTGATGAACGTCATGGAATTCATGAGGAACTGCATGGTTTCTTCAGTCTAAGAGTCAGGATGGCCCTGTAGACCACATGGTTTCTCCAGGAAACACTAAGACTATTTCCTCCTTCAGCAACCCTCCTTTTTCACCTGAATATGCATGTTGGCTCCTAGTCTCTTGGGTCTTTCTCCTCTCCCTGATTGGGAGCTTGTATAACTGTCCAGAGTTGTAGATCCCTTAAGGAGTTCTGCAACTGTACAAGGTGAAATGTTAAAGTTGTAATTCAAACTAGGGATATCTGGGCATTATTTTTGTATTCCTTGGTCCTTCCTATAAATGTCTTAATTTTTCCATAATTACAAAAAATAGTATATAATTTACATAAAAAATATTCCCCAAATAAAACTTGATTAAACATATGAAATAATTAATGTAGAGTTTATGGCATTATTTACACAATAGAATGTTTTACTATTGCATCAATCCATTAGCAAAGTGAACAGTGGGAGATGTGTGACCTAATAACATCATTGAATGCATGACAAGGTTAATATTAAGAAATTCACACTTTATTTAATAACAAATTGCATCCACAATAAAATATAAGTAAAAGTGCTCTGTAAAACAGGCATGTTCATCCATGCCTGTGACCCTAGAGATGTGAGAAGCTTTGCAAGTTCAAAGCCAGGCTCCATAACTTTGTGAGGCCCTAAGCAACTTAAGAAACTCTATCTCTAAATAAAAATGAAAAACAAATCTGGGGATGTGGTTTACTGATTAACCGCTCCTAAGTACAAAAAAAAAAAAACTAAAGGTTTAAAATTTCATATAAATCTTAAGACAGTTCATAAATAATCAACTATGAGATTTATGTTTTCTCCAGTTGTGAAAATTGAGAATATTTCATAATTGTTGATTTATAGTAAAATTATATCCTTTTAGGGATGCACTATTCTGTACATGTATTTCCTTATTTCTACTATATCAGCTCAAGATGTTAAAAAATTTTCCAGCAAATGTCAAAAGCAGTTATCCATTTTCTACATTTAAATGATTTTTTCCCTCCTAGATCCCAAATGTTTCAAGGGACAGCTATAGATAAGAAACTTACTACAATTTTTATATTTGTAAACATGTTTTTGTAAATATTTTGCTGTTATCTAAGTACATACTTTGGAAAAATGCTACTACACATTTGCTGCATATATGAGGTCAGAAATTGAAAAATGTTTGAAATTTGAATACAGTCTTGGACACATTCTTTGGGTTTCTATATGCAATAAATCCTCCAATGTTTTAAAAATGTTTGATAAATGGCCAAAAGTTTTCAAAAATTTTTCCACATGTCCTCTCACTCATAGGAATTCTGAGATGCTGAGTAGGGTGTGAAAAACCATTGGAGACTCTGTCACCTATTTTACACTTGTATAATTAATGTGCTATCATATCTCTGGTGTGAAATAGTGTTGAAATACTGTGAAATAAGGGTTGATTCATTCTTAAAGACACTGATTCAATGTTTGTGTTTGTAAAACTTCTCTGCAGTATAAAATCTATAATGTTTAGTAAGATGTGATCTTCAATTTTAAAAGGTTTGCCATTCTTCACATTTATAAGACTTCTCTGTAGTATGGGTTCTCTGATGTCGAGTAAGTGATGGGTTTTGATTAAAAGCTTTGACACATTCTCTACATTTGTAGGACTTCTCTCCAGTATGAAACCTTTTGTGTTGATTAAGCTGCAAGATGCTATTAAAAGCTTTGCCACATGCTTTTACAGGTGTAGGGCTTTTCTCCAGTATGGATTCTCTGGTGTTGAGTAAATGACGATCTTTGATTAAAAGTTTTGCCACATTATTCACATTTGTAGGGCTTCTCTACAGTATGAATCCTCTTGTGAGAGGTGTGCTGTGAGATGCTATTAAAATCTTTGCCACACTCTTCACATTTGTAGGGCTTCTCTCCAGTATAAATCCTCTTGTGACAACTATGGTTTGGAATACTATTAAAACCTATGCCTTATTCTTTTCGGGTTTAGGTCTTCTCTCCAGTGTGGATTCTCTAGTGCTGAGTAAGTGCTGATTTTTGACTCAACCTCTTGCCACACACTTTACATTTGTAGGGCTTCTCTCCAGTATGAATCTTATTGTGGCGATCAAGATGTGAGTTTGTACTAAAACTTTTGCCACACACTTTACATTTGTAGGGCTTCTCTCCAGTATGAATTCTCTGGTGATTTTTAAGGCTTGGATTTGACTAAAAGCTTTGCAAAGTTGCTTATATATGTGGGGCATCTCTTCAGTGTGTGTCCACTGATGACAAATAAGATTGCAGCTTTTATTACAAGATTTGTCATATTCTTTGCATGGAATATCTCCTGTATGAACACTGTGATGTTGAGTAAAGTTTTTGAGTGTGTTGCATTCTTCACATTGGTAGGTCTTCTATGCAGAATAATTTTTTTAGTGTTGAGTAAGAGTTGAAGAATGTTTTAAGGCTTTGCCACACGTTTTAAAATTTACAGGAATTTTCTTCAGTAAAAATGTTCTGATGCTTAACAAGTTGTAACCTTTCACTAAAAGTTTTTCTGCATTCTTTAATTTTGTAGGGTTTATCACTGTCATAGTATCTGCTGTGTTTAAAGAATATATCAAAGCATTGGCTTGCTCAACATCTTCTAAACTTATAGGGCTCTCTTTCTCTATAAATACTCTTGAATTGAGATAGTTTGCACTGTGATTAAGAGCCCTTTCACATACCTTACACTTACAGGTTTTGTCTTGACTGTGAATATTAGGATGAGTAATATTTTTTGAGCACTGAAGCAAGACTTTCCTATATTTTTCATCTTGGTAAATTTCCTTTAGAAAATGACTAGGAGTTTCTCTATATTCATATTTTTTATCACCAATGTAAATATACTGGTAATTACTAAAAGTAGAGACATGGCTAATGGCATTACTTATAGCATTACATATAGTGAACTTTCCATAAATCTGTATCAGAATTGTCAATGAGCAATAGTGAGGAAGTAGAAACCATTCAACAATTCTTAATATTGTCCATTTGGGCATAAGGAGAAATTACTGTTTTGTTGCAAGAAAATGGACATTTTGTAAAGAAACTCTCAAAATATAACTTTTAGGAACATCTTCTCTGTGCAAATGTTTGACTGGAAGTTTAACTCACTGCTACATTTATAATTGGCCAAGTTAAAAACTGATTCATGGACCAGATTTCAAATTTTCCACATTAACTTTTACTTCAAAAATGGCTGTGGATATAATCTTAAAGAAATATATGGCTCCTCAAATGTAAGTGGAATATATTGAATTTTTTAGATATTAATTTTTCCTGGTGTCTTTTGGCCATAAAACTTTTATCATAAATAGGGACTACTAATTGGTTTTGACTATTATAATATGATTTTGAACTTTACTCTCACCTATATTTTCCCATTGTTTTCCTAGTTGTCAGTAGTAAAGGTCACACTTTCCATATCTTCCTTCTCTCTCTTTTATTCCCTGCTCTGGTAAAATTTCTCGAGGATGATGAGAAGTCATGGCTGCAATAAATAAAAATAACAATCATGTTAACTTACTGTACTGGGATGAGTATATTTTGCAAACATAGGAAATTACAGCAATAAAGAAACATCAGCAGGGGAGTAGGTTATTAAATCTAAGCCCATCGTTACTGCAGAAATATATAAATCAAATAAAAATGTACACAGAAAATTACTTTGAGAACATTCCAAATCATCTTAGTGTTCACAGTATCCAAGATGAGTACATTCTTATAAAGAGTAATATAGTAAAGGAAAATGCATTGTGTTAAACAAAGCCTTTCCTCCTTCACAATATATTTTAAAAATCTACCGACTTTCTTCTGTTTCATTAAAAAATAGGAAACATGCAAATATTTGGGGAGTGTTCAAGAAGGGATTCCTGCTTACCAACAGAAAAAACATGGCTAAATCTACTGTAAGAAAAGTAAGTTATGAATTACTCAAAGGGAATAGTAAATTATCATTTAAAAGAAGTTTACTGAAATAAACCAACACACAAAGGCCAGCCAAAGTAAAAAATGCAAAGTTGTAGTTATCTTTCCAGTACTAATAAATGCATCTCAGAGAATAAAAAAAAAAAATCCAAGCAGCTCAATTATCTCCAAGTTGTAAAGACTCAAAGCAGGTTTTAATCCAAGGTTTAAAACTTACAGATAATATTCAGAGCATCCAAAATAAAAAAGATGGGTCATATAGAAATGTGTAACTATATAACTATATAATTTTGAAATCCTTCATCAAAACTTCACAACACAGAAAGGAATTCAGGGCCATTTTCAAGGGATGGAAGAATAAAATTATCAACCAAGACATTATATTCACAGCTACTATCTTTCAACAGAGAGGGAAAATAAAGACTTTAAGGATATAAATGCACACACTATTCATCAACACTAGATCTGTTCTCCAAAAAGTGTGAAAGTGATCCTTCATACTGAAATGTAAGTCATATGAAACTATAAAAATTTCATGGCACAAACAATTCTACTTTATTGTAATGGCGGGTCACAAAACATGTAATTTTGCAATAGTATTTGAAAGACAAAAGCATCAAAACAAAACTGCTAATAGGTGTATGTACCCATAATAATAATATAGTTTTAAAAGACATAAATATATTGAATTTTTAATAAAGTGAAGTCAAGTTGATACTCATACAAAGTATAAGTAGGGGATTCTTCATTTTTAGATATTTTTTGTTGGCAAATTAAATTACAAAATTCTTTATCAAAACAAACCTTGGCTATCTGAATTAACGCTAAAAATTACAACTTTAGGTAGTCCATAAGATACACTAAATCTAAGAACACACAAATACTGTAAGCAAAAGGATATAAGAATGACACATACAAAAGTGACCGATCAAAACCTGGGCTGTCTAAATTATAGTACAGAAAACATAGTTTAAGACAGTTATAGGACATAGAAGACATTTTAAATTAAAAAAAAAAACTTTGAAAAGAGGCAAAATAGAGAAAAGGAGCCTTTCCCTAGGTTCTTTTCTCTATTAAGAGTAAATACATTCACAATGTACATCCTACTTCCCAAACACACAAAGTAAACATTGAGAGAGTTCAATAAAAACAAAGAATCAATGTTATACTAGGATACATCAATCTTCACTTACTGAAAAAGGGAAATACAGTGAAGCAAAATGGTAATTTCAAAGCATAAGAATTTGAAAATATTTTGAAACTATTTTAGACTTATAGAATCCCTGTTCTTAATCGCAAGTGGGGTATTATATTGGATAGACCAATTTTATATATTATAACAAAGGTTAATAAATATTTAAGTTATAGTTATTTTGTACCCAACATGGAATAAATATTTGAAGTCAAAAGTGGTAGGGATGTTCAAAAATCCCTAAATATGTGTCAGTTGATTGAACACTCTTGAGCATGCTGTTTTCAAGAATTGGAACATAACGTTAAGTAGGATAAACATCTTTTAATTTTAACTAGAGTCTCCAAGTAATATTCAAACTCCAGTTGTTAGATTTCTCTGCAAAAAAATTCTTAAAATTGTATGAATATCCCTTATATAACATATAACATTAGAAGAACATTTCCCTGCTAAAAAATGTACTAAAAGATACAGCATTCAATTGTAAATGCAGACATGGAATAAGGTAGATGGAGTTCTGACTAAGTATGGTAATAAGCCCTCACATCAATAGCAAATTAAAAACATTGCACACCAGTGTTGTTACAATGTTGCTCACAGAGCCATTATGGGGGATGCAAACCAAATATCCCTTGAAATAAATGGATGAGGCAATTTGGAATATAAAATTATAGAACTTTGAAGTAAAAGAATTTATTTTAATTATATATTTTACAAAATGTATGTATACTAGGTTAGCTGAAATATGTCACAGAAATAATACTGCAGAATTCTATGAATATGACATCTCTAAACTAAAACAGATGCTTTCTGAACAAAAGAAAATGGTTTTGTGATAGGGAGACAGAAATGAGCCCTTGCATCATAGGAATTGATTGTTTCTGAGATGTAAACTTTAGAGATACATTGCATAACAATTTGAATTAATGTTACTGAACTGTATATTTAAAAATTTGGATACAGTAAGTTTTATTTTGTGGTTTTGATTATAATGAAAATTAAAAACAACACATAAAAGATAACTGCAACATTTTTCAAAGCTACATTTAAAATAATGTGGTCTTTATTTTATAAATAAGAACAAACTCATCAATATACAAATGATGGGCATGCATGTAATCCCAGCTACTAGGAAGTCTGAGGCAGGAGAATTGCAAATTCAAAACATTGTCAATAATTTAGTGAGAACCTCTCCTCAAATATGAATGTAAAGGAGCTTGGGGTGTATTTCAGCTTTAGAGTATCACTGCCATTAATCCCCATCACATTTACATATAGAAAATTTCAATTTCTACATATGTGGGCAGAATGAAAGGCCAATCAAGATAAAATACAAAAGTCATAGACAAAAGAGGCTTAATATTTATACAAGCAAAAGCACATATAACATTACTGGCAATACAAACAAGAGTCATGCCTATCTTAATTTGTGAAATAATTGAGTGACATGAGGAAACCCAGTCTGTAACATGGAACCTCCTGTACACAATGAAAAAAATAAAGAAAAATATTAGCCAAACAAATTGTAAATATACACAGATGTATTATTTTAAACATCCTCTTATTCAACTACAACTTACACCATCTCTCAAAAGAGCAGTCTTGGTCCATCTTGACATTCATTCATGGCAGATAATTTCATGGAAAACCAATTACACATATTCAGGAAGAACTCTGATAAGGAAATTTTAGTGAAAAATATGTACAAACAAGATTAGAGAATCTGACTTATGATAGTAATGTATTACATTGGGTTGACCTGGAGGTCTCCAGAAATTTGCAAAAGTTTTCTGCAAATAATAAAAGAGGGGCTGGAGTTGTAGACTAGTGGTAGAGGTCTCGCATGTATGAGGCCCTGGGTTCAATCCTCAGCACCTCATATAAACAAATGGGAAATTCATTAACAACTAAAAAATATTATTTAAAATTATGGTCTAGCTGTCAGATATGACTGACACAATGCAAGGGGAGTGTTTTATTGTTGATTTGAATGTACAGAGACATTACTGGAGGAAAAGCAGGAGACTAGACAATTTTAAAGCACAAAACACAGGACAGGTTCTTCTATGATAACAAGAGAAAGAAAATCAAAGCGTTTCAAAAACCTTTTCTGCCTGATTATGTCTCAATCAACCTTTTTGAATTTAGGCTTCCTTCTCTACATCAACTATGTCCTCTGCTATATGTGGGCCACAGTATTTGACATCACTGCATTCCTCTAAGGAAACAATATACAAGTGAAGGACATATATCATGCCAACAAAGTTAATCATTAAGAATGAAAAGAAAGATCATTAACATTTTCTTGTCAGCACCAAGAACTACCCCACCTTTTTTTATCAAAACCATGAATCTGAAACACATTCTTGTGGAGAAGTTCCCAAAAGATATATTTCAAGGAAAGTAAATTAAATAATGATACATAGGAATTCTGAAGGAAAGTTATGCTCACCCACAAAGAGCAGGTTGCTGTGGTTCTCCAACATCACTTCTCTATATAAATTATGCTGATCAGGATCCAGGCATTCCCATTCCTCCTCAGAGAAATCAATGACCACATCCCCGAATGTCAATGGCTTCTGAAATAATAATTGATAGATCAATAGCACATTTACCAAACCATTATTCAATTTTTAATTTGAATTAAGAGTTAGTAGAACTGACTGTCATGTAGGAGAGTGACTTTAATTATGTAATAAGATACTTTCCATTATCTAATTCAGAGGAAAATACAAAAGTCCAAAAACAGTATATATATTCCATATCAGAGTGAAGTGAAGGATATATACTAAATCCCAAGCATTGAATAAAAGCCCAACTGCTAACTATCCTGCCATCAGTGAATGTGAAATTTGGCAGACATTCCAGATGCAAATCAGACTTGTCAAAATATTCTCATAAGGTGATGGTGCCCAAGGGAGACAAAAAGAGTGGTAAAAATTTTTTTTCAAAACAATCCGTTAGTTATTCTCTCTGGTTTGTATCCATGAGAGAGATTGAGCTCTCCAATACAATTAGTTTCAAGTATCATCCATGACAAATTCCTAATGTGTAAAATATTCATAGAATATTAACGTTTGGAGACACGTAAAATTACACTTCCAACTCATAAAAAGACAAATTTGAAATATATCAAGTTCTATAAGCAGTTCAATGAGTACATAAATTTTGTACGATAGAGGCCCAGACAGCAGCACGTATGTGCTCAAAAGACTGAGACAAAGAAATAGTTAATAAAAGAAAAAAGACCTTTTAATATAATTGTATTGAAAAAATAATGGTAACAATAGTTACTTAAAACTCACACAACCAAGGAAATATAACCAAGGAAAATGATGGCTTTGAGAAAAACATAATAAAATTATTAGTCATGAATGAGGCACAGGACTGTTGTCATCTCTGTGTGCCAAAGGAAGATGAGATCAGTAAGACACACCAGAAGTATCCAGAGTTTTTCTACGTTGGAACTCCATGTGTGGATGAATCCTAATTACTTAAACATAGTTACTTTATTGGAAGAATTACCTTGACATCAGAGCATAATCACCCAAATCCACACAAATAATCAATTAAACATTTTCAATAGCAAAATATTTAAATACTTGAGCCAATTGAAATTGTATGGTATCAAGATTTTATCAAAGGAACAACAACAAGACAAATTAGGTGAGTAGATGATTATAATTACTGTTCACAAGACACAAAAAATAAAAATCCTGACTTGTTAGAAAAAATATATTTTCCAAACTGTGGAGCACCCTCACTGTAACTCTGTACCCTTCTAGGTCTCATTCCTAAGCAGTGAGTGAGGTAATTCTGGGCAGCTAAGAAAATGATTCTATAAAGTCCACACACCTCAGATCCCTTTTGCAAAGAAAGGAAATGCTTAGTCTTCCAGAGTCACAATTCTCACCAGTTAACAGACGCATAGCTGGAGTTAGTTTAAGGTCCTCACCTACAATGTCCTTTTAAAAATATTTTTCTAAAAGAAAATGTGTGAATTTGCAGAAAATCAAATTGGGGTTGTGGCTCAGTGGCAGAGCACTTGCCTAATGTATTAGGCAAGAGGTCTGATCCTCAGCACCACATATAAATAAAAAATAAAGGAACATCAACAACTAAAAAGTAGTTTTATTTTTATTTTTTTTAAATTTTTTTTATTGGTTGTTCAAAACATTATAAAGCTCTTGACATATCATATTTCATACATTAGATTCAAGTTGGTTATGAACTCCCAATTTTACCCCAAATACAGATTGCAGAATCACATCGGTTACACATCCACATTTTTACATAATGCCCGATTAGTAACTGTTGTATTCTGCTACCTTTCCTATCCTCTACCATCCCCCCTCCCTCCCCTCCCATCTTCTCTCTCTACCCCATCCACTGTAATTCATATCTCTCCTTGTTTATTTTCCCATTCCCCTCACAACCTCTTATATGTAATTTTGTATAACAATGAGGGTCTCCCTCCATTACCATGCAATTTCCCTTTTCTCTCCCTTTCCATCCCACCTCATGTATCTGTTTAATGTTAATCTTTTCTTCCTGCTCTCCCTCCCTGCTCTGTTCTTAGTTGCTCTAATTATATCAAAGAAGACATTTGGTATTTGTTTTTTTAGGGATTGGCTAGCTTCACTAAGCATAATCTGCTCTAGTGCCATCCATTTCCCTGCAAATTCTATGATTTTGTCATTTTTTAGTGCTGCGTAATACTCCATGGTGTATAAATGCCACATTTTTTTTATCCATTCATCTATTGAAGGGCATCTGGGTTGGTTCCACAGTCTAGCAATTGTGAATTGTGCTGCTATGAACATCGATGTAGCAGTATCCCTGTAGTACGCTCTTTTAAGGCCTTCAGGGAAAAGTCCAAGAAAGGCAATAGCTGGGTTAAATGGTGGTTCCATTCCCAGCTTTCCCAGGAGTCTCCATACTGTTTTCCAGATTGGCCGCACCAGTTTGCAGTCCCACCAGCAATGTACAAGAGTACCCTTTTCCCCACATCCTCTCCAGCACTTGTTGTTGGTTGACTTCATAATGGCTGCCAATCTTACTGGAGTGAGATGGTATCTTAGGGTGGTTTTGATTTGCATTTCTCTGACTGCTAGAGATGGTGAGCATGTTTTTAATGTACTTGTTGATTGATTGTATGTCCTCCTCTGAGAAGTGTCTGTTCAGGTCTTTGGCCCATTTGTTGATTGGGTTATTTGTTTTCTTATTGTTTAATTTTTTGAGTTCTTTGTATACTCTGGATATTAGGGCTCTATCTGAAGTGTGAGGAGTAAAAATTTGTTCCCATGATGTAGGCTCCCTATTTACCTCTTTTATTTTTTCTCTTGCTGAGAGAAAACTTTTCAGTTTAAGTAAGTCCCATTTGTTGATTTTTGTTATCAACTTTTGTGCTATGGATGTCCTATTAAGGAATTTGGAGCCCGACCCTACAATATGTAGATCAGAGCCAACTTTTTCTTCTATCAGACGCAGAGTCTCTGATTTGATATCTAGCTCCTTGATCCACTTTGAGTTAACTTTTGTGCATGGCGAGAGGAGGGGATTCAGTTTCATTTTGTTGCATATGGATTTCCAGTTTTCCCAGCAGCATTTGTTGAAGATGCAGTTTTAAAAAATAATATTTTTGACACTGGTTGGTACAAGTGTCACTGTTTCAGGTCTCAAACTTGCAGTCATTCACCTAATTCTGATACCACTTATAAATGCAGAATGTCATGTACACTTCTGATCAACTTCCTGTAAGTTGAGGGACCTGCAACTACCAAACACATAAAGGAACATTCAATAGAAAGGAACATTCAATATTAATATACTATTTATCTACAATTCTAAAAATCGAATTAAATACAACCACAATAAAATCTTAACAACCTGTTGCACAAATATAGAAAAATTGTCTCCTAAAGGATATATGGAGAAGGCAGGCATAGAGAATGGTCAACAATTCTGTAGAATAAGTTTACAGGGCTGAAATATCTGAAACTGAGATTAACTATGAACTTACAGTAACCCAAAGGTGAGATATGTGGCAAGGAGTATACAAACAGATTAGTGGAATAGAACTGAAAACCTAGAAATAAACTCAAAAAACACACAAGAGATGGCAGGACTTCCCTGGAGATGATATAATCTTTTTAATGAATTATGAACACCTTGGCACCTGTATGCAAAGAAATGAATTTGACACAGAACTTACAACTTTTAAAAAATGAAATCATTAACCTGAAAGAAAATGTTAAATTTATAGCTTGTGTCAGACAACATAGCAGAAATTTTATGTGGCTTCATTCTTGGCATGAACATTCAAAGCCAGAAGCAGGATCTATAAATGAGAAACTTAATGAACTTTTATTCTGTTGAAATCTATTCTGTATTTGGAAGTATGCTATTAACTGAATGATAAGAAACTGGACTAAGTAGTTGCCAAATATATATATGATAAAGGTCTTGAAAAAAATATGTACAATGAGCTCTTAAAACTCAGCAAAATGTACTGGAGTTGTGGCTCAGTGGTAGAGAACTTTTCTACCATGCATGAGGCACTGGGTTTGATCTTTAGCACCACACATATATTAATAATAAATAAAGGTCCATTGATCAGTAAATATTAAAACACTGAGCAAGAGAACAACCAGTTTAAAAATGGGCACTAACTCAATAGGAGCAATAGTAAGAATAATATAATTAGAAACTATAATAAATATATACAGATACATGGAGATAAGATTTGTGTATCTATCTACATCTGTTTTTCTATAGATATCTATATATGTACATACATAGATTTTTAATTTTAGATATATAAAATACTGCAGAATTACATAGTTTTAGCATATATCTTAAAAACCTTTATTATAAATCATTGATTAATGACTCATTGTATGTAATTTATGCATAAATACAGAATAACCTGTAGGCTTTCACTTACAGAGACATTCACATAATAATAGTTTATGGAGATATGGTTGTAGTTAAGTTGTGCAGAATTTGTTCAACATGTGCAAGACCTTGAGTTTTATTACCAGCAGCACAAAAACAAATGCAATAGTTTCCAATAAGGCCATGATTAGTGACATTTGACAGATATTTCATGAATCTACTCTAAAGTCATTTTCTTTGAAAACCACAGAATTCAGTGGGTTTCTGTGTCTCCTATATGTACTAGAACCTTCTATGTTTTAAAAGCTCTACTTGAAATATTTTGACCACCCCCCTTAATTTCTAATATCATTAAGTTAAAACAATCAATCATGACCCTAATGTACCTTAAGGTCCTAAGTAAAAAAATGAAAGCTTAAATAAAAATTATGCTTTTCTTATGTTTCTACTTAGTGTCCAGCTTTATTTACTTTGGAGTTCATAAATACCCCAAATTATTCCTCCTGTTCAATCACCATGGTTCCAAGAATTATAGCTGAAATGTACAAACTGCCCCTTTAGGGGATCTAGACTGATAGCCCTGCCCTGGATAAGCCCATGTATCAGTAGGTTCTTAAAAGTCAAAGCCACAAGGAACAAATTGTTATGCCTTTTATCTTTGTAAAGGTTGTTGTCTAGTGAACAAAACAGTATTAAATTATATACAAAATCTAAAAATGAGAAAACAGATTAAAAGTGACAAGGGATGCAAAAATTAAAAATTCTATAATTATTTGGGAGAATATAAATGGGTGTTAGAAGGAACTAATTTTTTATGTATAAAAATATGAGAAACTAAACACTGTAGATCATTTTACAACATTGTCACTACTGTAAAAGCTATTCGATTGTAACATTTAATATGGATTTTACTTATATTTTGCCAGAAGAAAAAAAAAAGTGTTTGTAAGAGGCACAAGAAAAAAGTCAAGCCATAGCAAAAAATAATAATAAACTATATAAAAATAAGATTTAAAAAGACAAACAATAATGCAAGTGATATTTGCCCAATAAATAACACTATTTTCATAATAAGAAACATTTATTTGAATATGCTACTCCCTATGTATAATGATCAACAGTGGGTTGTTTTCTTATGCCTTACTTATATTTGTATCAGAAAAGCATGTCCGAATAGCAATGAATATTGGCTATCTGTAATTGTAAATAATACTATATTTTGATAGAGCCACATTTTGGTTCCTATCATCCCAATTCACCATAGCCAAATTATGGGAGCAGTTTCCATTATGGAAGTAGTTCCCAATATATTAGTTGATTAATAAAATGTGATACACACCATGGAGTTTCTTAGTCAGCTATAAATAAGATTTATTGAGAAATGTCACAATTTAAATGGACAGAAATTAAAAACATCATGCTAAGTGAAATAAATCAGAGTGATCAAGGGTCAAATGTTTTCTTTCACATGCTGCAGCTACCGCAAAACAAAGGGAAAGGAGAATTTAATATCATAAAAATATAGGGAAGATTAGTGGAGTATAAGGAGTTTGGGTGGGAGTGAAAGGAAAGGAGAATATCAAATGAATTTTAAAAATCATGCATAGATAGAGATTCTCAAATTAAAAAAATAGAAATCCTTGAAATGAAGGAAACAAACAAACAAACAAAAAAAAAAACAAATTAAAAACTCAATAGAAAGCATCTCCAACAGAATAGATCGCTTGGAAAACAGAACCTAAGACAATAAAGACAAAATATATAATCTTGAAAAAACTAATATACCATGCAGACAGTTTCAGCATGTTTCCAGGGTTGAAGCCATTTCATTCTTGAAGTTTTTCCAGTTAGAGAGGTAGGATCCATAAGATCAATTTTGATTTTGAATATCCTGGATGTTGTGATGTAACTCCATAAGATCCAGGCAATTATTACTGCTATGCCAAATGGCCATTAGATGATTTAACCTTTACCCAACCCCATAGGAAAGCCTTATATTTGGCTACAGTAACAGAGACCTTCATAATCAGATGGCATTTAATCCTTTCCTTAAACTTGAGAGCAGAAAGCTCATTATCAATATTTATGACAGAAGTTTCTAAGGCATTCAATTTAGTTTCAATATTTTCATCAATATTTATGAGTATTGAGGGCTTTGGAAGTATTTTGAGCCAAATAATTAAGAAAATTTGCATGTTGAATATTCTGAGATCTATCCACTGAGGCTGTAACTGTAGAAGTGATGAATGAAGTTATATGAAATTTTAAAAGTTATAACCAAAAGTTATGAATCCAAGAGCTCGCTTAAGTCTGGTCAACTGAGCATGCATCTGTTGTAAAACCTGAACACCAGCATCAGCATACCACGGCTCTGAAATGTTGACTAGCAGTAAGACAAAGGAAGACTGGTGAAGGATTAATATTCCTTTCCCTCTGTTATATCTACTGATGCAATTTGGTAAATTGCAGTTTTACAGGCTACAAGATATTTATCATCCTTTCTCTTAACTCTTATATTTGCAGTAATTAAAGCATAAGGAGATTGAACCAGGCCTGCAGCCATACCAGGAACCCTCTTTACACCCCCTGCCTACAAAGTCAGGCATAGGACTATCAGTGTAATATAGGAAATCTGAGACTGCAATTAAGCTCCAAACATCTTTTTGGATACCGCCTTCACTGAAGGTTTGGATATTACCAACAAAACCTCCTGGGATCATGGCATCCTTAAGTGATTGTCTTTTGTCAATTCTTGGAGACCAGTCTAAAATTTATGTACTATTTCTAGAACCTTTTTGTTGTACTGGCAAGACATTTGCACAGTCTATTCATTTAGGAAAGGTGCCAAATTCTATTGCAGAATGATTCCGACAGTAAGGTATTGGCAGACGTTCTGTGGCAATGACTGGCTTGTTATGAGAAAGTCCCATTTTAATAACTGTTTGGACATACTACTTAGAGTCCCAGGGTCCAGTACGATTGGCTCATCTAGACCCCACCCATATGCCATCTTTTCTTCAAAAGATACCCCTAGATAGCCAGCATGCTTATCATGGGACCAATATATACATAGTTGTCCACTGTAACCCATATAACTAAATCCAGTCACAGGGTTGGTTGTAATCTGAGTATCTTTAAAACCACATATTACATGAATATCATTAGTAAATACTGGGATGGATTCTCTGGTCCACACCACAGGGTGTACCAAAGATGGGTCTGGAAAATATGTCCAGTTGGTTTCTCCCTGGACTGCATTTACTGGACAGCTCAACAGACCTAACATGGCCACAAACATTGTGGCTGCAGAGTTAGATCCTCCTTGTGTTGAACTATCTGTTCAGCCTGTAGCATTAGATTCTACAGTTGCCTCCATGATGGTAGTTTCAACATTCAGCCTCTCAGGGCCTTTTTCATCCTTTTCCTCCTTTGTAGCTTTCTCTTCCTGCTGGGGGTCAGGGCTGACATCTCTGGATCAATCTTCAGTCATTTGAACTTCGGTTCTAGGTCCTCCATTTCTGATAGCACATTCAGGTACCCCAATAGAATCCTTTAATAACTGAGTAATAAAGCCATGGAAATGAGTTGATGACTTTTGAGGAGAATGAGGTAGGCAAGGCCACTCAATATTTCCCAATTATTGCCATATTGCTCCTGTAAAAGTATGAACATTGGGAAATGTTAATCAATATATAGGCTCTTGGGGATTAATTCTAGTAAGCTGTGAAGTCTCCATGGCAGATTCAACCTTTGTTATGGCAATCCTTTCTTCTGCCATAAGTTGATGAGAAAGTACAGAAGGATCTCCCTGGGCAATCTGAAACAGAGGACTCAAATCTGCACTGGCTAATTTTAAACTTGGTCACAGCCAATGAATATCACCTAGTAACATTTAGAGGTCATGTGCCTTGGGCAATCTAATGTGCTTGGGGGTTCTGCCCATAGTTCCCAAGGTAAAACCTAAATCTCCATGGCCCCATACTGAGAGAAGACCCCCAAGTAATTCACGGGAGACTCCCTGCAATTTAATCGGGCCCTAACTCAAAATAAAACATAAAAATGGCTGGGGACAAGTCTCAGTTGTAAAGTGTTCCTGAGTAAAACCACCAGTACAAGAAAAAAAAAAAAAAAAAAACAAGCAAACAAATAAAACCAAAAAAGAAAACAGCTGGAGGGCTCTGCACATGTGAGACAAAATCAGCTGTGACAGAAATTGTTAGATAGAGTCAAGAACATTATATATACTTGTAATTACATATATTAAATTGTATATTAAATATAAGCATATTTGTGATAAAATTAAGATATATAATATATATCAATAAAGTGGGCAATCTCACAAGCTAAGTTATAAATGTATACATGTCTATAAACAGTGTTCCAAAATATATGAAGTGAAAACTATCAGCATTAAAGGGAAAAAAAAAATTCTACAAAAAGTGGTGGATAATTTGTGATATCCCACTTTCAAGAAAGAATGAGATGACTAGCAAAAATCCATGTAAAACAAACTCACTTGAACAACAATATAACTACACTAGGTCTACAGGACTATACAGAATATTCTGCCCCAAAGAGTAGAATACATATTTTACTCCACTGTGTAGGAAACATTGTGCAGAACTTGCCATTTTAAAGCAATAAAAATATCAATAAATTTAAAAGCACTGAAATCAGGACATTTATCTTTCGTAACTATAATGGAATTAAGTTTAAAAAAGAAAATTAAAAAATTTGCAAACATGTAGCAATTAGACAGTTTACTCTTTAGGAAGAAAAAAATAGAAAATAGTTTAGGTGGATATAAATGAAAGCAAATATGCCTAAATTTATGAGGTGCAGCTAAAGTAGGACTTAGGAGAAAAATCATAACCACAAAATCCTACATTATAAAATAAAAACTGCCCAAACCAAAACCTAACTTTATGCAGTAACTAGACAAAAAAAACAAGCTGTAATCAAATTGCACTGGGGATGAATTTTGATAAAGAATAGAGCAAGCATAAAAGAAATATACAAAAGAAAGAATTAAGAAAACATCTTGATTGTTCAAAGGATTTACAAAATTGATTGTTCAATTAACCAAGAAGAGAGAGAGAGAGAGAGAGAGAGAGAGAGAGAGAGAGAGAGAGAACTCAAGTTAATAAATACCAAAAATAAAAGTGAGACCATCAAAACAGACTCCACAAAAAATTTAGAGAATTTTAAGGGCATATTATAAACAATGATATGTGAACAAATACCTATAAAACTTTCATCAAAACTGACTTAGACATAGAAAGTCTAAAAACACTTAATAAGAGATTGAATCAGTAAAAAAAAAAAAAAAAAAAAAAAAAAAAAAAACACGTTAAAAACATCCATATCAGAACTGAGCATGGTTGGCGTATGCCTGTATCCCAGTGACTTGGGAGGCTGAGGCAGGAGGATCATGAGTTCAAAGCCAGCCTCAGCAAAATCCAGGTGCTGAGCAACTCAGTGAGACCCTGTCTCTAAATAAAACACAAAATAAGGCTGGGCATGAGGCTCCGGATTCAAGGGCCCCTGAGTTGAGTTCAATCCCTGGTACCCAATAACAACAACAATCCATATTAGAAATGTGAAGTAAAACTATCAAACTATATTTAACTCTAAAACCAGATAGCTTTATGTGAATTAAATCTTAAGGTCTCTATGAAAGAACTATTTAAATAAAATGTTCAGCATTTGTGCAGGATATAGCACCAATATATCAATACAATTTTTGTAGCTTTCTTATTCAAAGAAAAATTATGTTAAAAAAGCAAAATTATTTAAAAATTCCATTTATGGTAGCATCAAACATTAAGTACACAGCAAAACATTTACAAATATGTCTTATAAGGAGAAAATATTATAGAAAATGTTTAAAAGAATAAACAGTCATTGACTATTTATTGATAAGATTAATGTTGCTGAAATGGTAAAATGCAAGTTCATTTACATACCAATGTAAACCTTACCAAAATTCCCACCTATCATTTTTTTACAAAGATGTAATAGTAAGCCTAAAGTGAATATGGAAATTCAGTTAACCTCAAATACCAAATGCAGATTTTTTTTAAGAAAACAAAAAGAACAAAATTGGGAAGACTCACAACCCAATTTTAAAGCTCAGTATAAAGTTTCAGTACTCAAAGAAACTGAATCCCTATTCCTCACCCTGTTCAAAATCAATTCAAAAGGGGTAAAAGACCTGACTGTGAAACTACAAAATAAACAAGGGAGAGCAATTTAACACTCTGGTAAAGACAACAAATGTTTTGGACAGAATTTCAAAATTACACACACACACAAATAAATAAATAAATAAATAATAAAAATGGCATTAAACTAAAATTCTGATGTACAGCAAAGAAAAAAGTGAAATCCCTATAAAATGGAAGAAAATCTTTTCCCAGTATGCATTTGATACAAGCTTCATATTTAGAATATGTAAGGAACAACAACAAAAAAAATCATAACACCAAACAATCAAAAACTAAGTAATGCCATTCAAGTGGGCAAACAAAGTACACAGTTTTCAAAAGAAAAAAACAAAAAGTTCCAGTAAACATACAGAAAAATGTTCAATATAATTAGCCTTCAGGAAAATGCAAATCAAAAATACAATGGTGAAGACTGGAGAAATAGCTCAGTTGGTAGAGTGCTTGCCTTGCATGCGCAAGGCCCTGGGTTCAGTCCCCAGCACCACAAGAAAAAAAAAACGCATGAGGTATCATCTCATCCCAGTCAGAATCTATAACTTAGAAAAGTGACAAACACTGATGTGGATGTGGAGAAAAATCAACACTTATGCACGGGTGTGTGCAAGTAAATTGGGTAGCTGATATGAAAAACTGTGCATATTACTCAAAAAACTAATAATAGCTGGGATCATGGCACACAACTAATCCCATATATTTAAGAAGCTAAAGGAGAGGATTACAAGTTTAAGGCCAACTTGTGCAAGTTCAAGGTCAAAGAGGGCAAAACCCTGTCTCCAATAAAAAAGAAATGTGCTGGAAGCCAGAAATGGTGATAAATGCCTGTAAAGTAGACAACTTGGGAGACCACAGTAGGAGGATCCTGAATTTGCTGTGAGGATAAAGAAACTTAATGTAACACTCTCCCAAAATAAATTAATAATAATAATAATAATAATAATAATAATAATAATAATAAAAAGGCACTGTGATGTAGTCTAATAGTCAAATGTTTGTCAAGCACATGAGGCTTTGGTTAAGTCTTCAGTATCTCAACTAAATAATACTAACTTAAAATTACCTTATGATTCAGGTATCCCACTTGGGAGTATGTAATGAAAACAATAAAACACTCATCTAATAACTGGATGCCCATGTTTATTGAGGCACTTCCCAGTTGAAATGATATGGAATCACCTAGGAATTCTGGGACAGATGGATAAAGAAAATATGGCATACATGTAGGCATACATCCATAAAAATCAAATCCTGCCACCAATTGGGTGAAACTGGAGGGTAGTGTGGTAAAATGAAATAAAACCAGACATAGAAATACAAACACTGCATGTTGTGCCTCATGTGGGGGAAGCTAAACCTGAATTTAGATTGGTGATTTTTAAAGGTTAAAGAGTGGAGGTGGGGAATGAGAACAGAATTTCATCAGTGGATATGGCATATGTGTTAAAATACCATGCAGAGACAATTTATTATGTATATTTAGTACATCTTCATCAAAGCTATTTTTAAAATGTTACTGTAATCAGTACTGAGTCACACATACAAAATGATTAAATGGAATAATATTGCCAGGCGTGGTTGTGGATGCCTATAGTACCTGCAACTCAGGTGACTGAGACAGGAGAATTGACACTTTGAGGTAACCCTTGGGAACATAGCAAGATCTTGTCTCAAAACAAAACAAAACAAAACAAAAAAATGAACTGGGGATAAATCTCAGTGGTAGAGTGCTCCTAGATTCAAATTCATTACTGCAAAAAGATATAAGTAAATGGAATAGAATTTAGAAATAGATCCTTATATTTATGGTCGATTATTTTTCAAGGAGAATGCCAAGACGTTATAGGAAAAATGGTTTCAAATCATCTGGAACAACTATCCATCCATATAAAACATGGAACACAATCTCAAACACTATCTCACACTTTACACAATTGATTTTAAATGGAAGAAATGTGTAAATATGAGAATTGAAACTACAAGATTCTTAGCAAAAATCATGTAAAAATCTCATGACCCTGCATTGAACAATAGAGTCTTAGAAAAGACAATTTTTCTTTGTTTCTTTTCGGTACCAGGGATTGAACCCAGGGGAGCTTAACCACTGAGCAACATTCCCAGCCCTTTTAAAAATTTTACTTAGAGACCAATTGCTAAGTCTGGCTTTGAACATGTGATCCTCCTGCCTCAGCCTTCCAAACTGCTGGGATTATAGACAGGCTCCAAAAGATACTGCTTATAATGACATATATTTGGAAAGTATCCACAGGATTTTAGATATGAGGTTTATGATGTGGCATAATAAATTTTGTGAAGGGTAAAGAAAAATATATTTATAATTTAGTCACTATGTTTTTTTTTTTTTTTTTAACTATAGACCTCATCTAGGCTTCTGTATATATTATTTGAAATTTCACTGTTCCCAATGGGGACTTCTATCTGAAATACTCCAACCATATTTACCTTGTATAAGTCAAACCTGGACATCCATTTTCTTAATCTATAGACTTAAATAAAATAGAAATTTCTCAAGAGTAATGATTATTCCCCTGGAGCCAAATGATCCCTAGCATTGTGTGGAATCATATTAGCTGAAGGGCTGTCAAACAAATAATATTAACTAATTAACTTCTGATCCCAAACTAACATCTATATACTTGTGGCTTCTTCATGTAGTCATGAATGTATTGTTGAGTCAAAAAAAGAGAAATATTATAATTTTGTGGGCATATTTTTTAGCAAGTAATGAATTATCATGAAAATGGTTCTCATTTTCACCAAACCCACAGAAGTATCAACAGAGTAAAGATTAAGCCTATTACATTCAGAAATGTCTTTATTCCTTTAATAATTATTTGTTGGTACAGAAAATTGAACTCAGAGGTGCTTTACCCCTGAGCTACATCTCCAGTGCCTTTGTTCATTTTTAAATTTTATTTTTTTTATTAGTGAATTTCAGTTACATGTAACATTAAGGTTTATTTTGACATGAAATCATACCACTTTTAAACAGGGATTATTCTAACTGAGTGGCATAATTAAAATAAATACAAAATATTAAATAGCCATCATCACATCCAAAGTAACCAAAATTTTCTCAACTGCTTTTATGAGTTTTATGCGTCTAGCTATTACACAAAGGCCTTTGATCCTTTTATTTTTTTTTTTTAATTTTTGTATATGTTGTGAGATACGACATATCCAAATACTTTTTTTCTTCTTGTGGATATCTAGTCATCCCAGGGCCATTTTTGCTTTTGCTTTCACTCTTGAAAAATATAAGATGTGTGTGTGTGTGTGTGTGAGAGAGAGAGAGAGAGAGAGAGAGATTCATCTGAACACCAGTTACAAATTACTGCCCATGAAGGTCAGGCAAATCGCCGCACCCGACCTGCACAGTCAGCTGAACTTAAGGTGATTTATGTGAATTTCCAGGGACACCAAATAAAACACAGACACACATTACCTTTACATAAGCTTCAGGACTGCTTCTCTGCTCTTGACCTCAGGCTCCCCAACAGGGAGGGCAAAGAAAGTAATGAGAGGCTGATGAGAAAGTGACCACATTCAGAAGAGAACTTTTATTGGAGGATTCTTGTTCTTAGAAAGTTCTATTCAAAAAAGGCCAGAGTGGGCAGTGTTACAAGGGACACATGAGGGTAAGTCAACCCTCATGGGTAATGCCTATATCTGAAGACCCGCCTCTCTATCTGAGCTGGGACAATGCCCAAGTCACCACAAATGTAGTGATTGGTCAGAGTCTCCTGCTTCAGGACTGGAACACATGGGTCACTCAGAAGGGCTTCCCACATATCTGTCCTCTTTCTTTGAAAAAGCAGGTGATGGGTCATTATTTGAGTCCCTAAATTCTTCTTCTGGGGGCACAACCTCCTACAAATACAACACATGAGAGAATTAGTAGCAATGAGAACAATAGAAGGATATAGCATGCAGAGTGTTTAAAGAATATTTCCAGGGTTAAAGCTGTTTAATCCTTTAAGTATTTGATCAGCTAAAGAAGTAGGACCTGAAAAATCAATCATACTTTTCTGTATATCTTGAATCTGATGATGCAGCTCCAAAAGATCCAAGCTGTTATCATTATTCTGCCAAATATCCAAAAAATGGTTTTGAACCTTCTCCCAATACCATTAAGAAGCATTGCATTTGGCAGCAGTAACACACACATACTTAGAGCTAGCATTACATTTAAGTCTTTTTTTTTGAATTTCAAAGCAGAAAGTTCATTACCTATATTCATGACAGCAGCCTCTAAGGCATTTAGCTTGGTCTCAATCCTTTCATCAACATTTATTTGATTGTGAAGAGCCTTGGAATTATTCTGAGCTAAATTATTAAGAAAGTTTGCATGTTGAATAATTGAGATATGGAAACTGAAGCCGTGACCATGGGAGCAATAAAATAAACCAATGGAAGAACTCCCACTCTTATGAGCCCAAGAGCACACTTAGATCTTGCTAGCTGGGCGTGTATTTGTAGTAAGACTTGAAAACCAGCATCAGCCTACCATGGCTCTGAAATATTTCCTGGTAATAAGACAAAAGAGGGCTGATGAAGTATCATCATTCCTTTTTTTCTATTATTTCTGGTGATACACTTAGTTAAATTACATTTACTACATGTTACAAGATATCTATCATCTTCCATTTTAACTTTTACATTTCCAGTAATTAAAGCATAAGGAGATTGAATACAGGCCTATAAGCCATAGCAAGAATCTTCCTTCTAGTACTTGCTTACAAAGTCTAGTAAAGGTTTGTCAGTAAAATATAAGAATTCTGAGGCAGCAATTAAGTGCCAAGCATCTTTCTGAATGTCACATTCGCTGAAGGTCATGATGTCAATAAGTATGGAGACTCCTTGCAAAACCAGAATGGAACCACCATTTGACCCAGCTATCCCTCTCCTCGGACTATATCCAAAGGACTTAAAAACAGCATACTACAGGGACACAGCCACATTAAGTTTTATAGCAGCACAATTCACAATAGCTAAACCATAGAACCAACCTAGGTGTCCTTCAACAGATGAATGGACAAATAAAATGTGATTATATATATATATATATATATATATATATATATATATATATATATATATATATATATATATTCCCCCCACCAATCGGATATTACTTAGATTTAAACATAAATGAAACTATGGCATTCAGTGGTAAATGGATGGAGTTGAAGAATATCATTTTAAATGAAATAAGCCCCCCCAAACACACACACAAAGGCCAAATGTTCTCTCTGATATGTGTATGCTAATTCACAATGGGGACTGGGGAAGAATAGTTACTTTAGATTAAGTAGAGAGAAGTGCAGCAAGGGGAGGGGATATGGGGATAGGAAGAATAGTAGAATGAAACAGATATTATATATAATATATAATATATATGGATGCTAAATCACTCAACAGGGGAGGACGAGAGAATAGAAATTCAGTGGATTAGACAAAGTTGGAATGAAGGGAAGAAAAGGGAAACAGGAATAAAAATGACAGTAGGATGAATCATACACAAATTTTCTGTGTTCATTTATAACTACACCACCAGTGAAGGTCCACACTATGTACACCTCAAGAATGGAATACTAACTAAAATGAATTTTATTCCATGTATAATATGTCAAAATTTGCTCTACTGTCATGTATAACTAAAAAGAGTGAGAAATTTTGAAAATGATAAGGGGAAATTTGTATACAGAGAAGATTTGTGAGTTAAAAACTGTTCAATAAATGGTAATGTCATTAAGGTTAAATAAAATTATGAAAGACTACCTAGAGCCCATAAAAAATAATAAACAATGGTAAATAGAGTTGCCCAAGTCAGTCTGTGCAACTATCTATTATCACAAAATTTTTGGTTAACAACTCTTTTCTATTTGTTTTACAAAGCAGCACAAGAGAAATACTTACAAGTTGAGCAAAGAGGGAATAATACATAGCAGTGTTATGAATACTATTAATAGTGCTATGTGCTCTCAAAGAAAGTATTCTCAATTTCTTCCCTCATGCAATAAAAAATCATGTAGTTGAAAGATACGCTGGTTACTGATTAGATAACACATGCTTGTGTTTATGACATTAAGTATGTGGGCTGCTGCTCAACTTGGCATGTCAGATCCAATAGATAAGGAAGACACTATCTTCACACAAGACAGTATTTCTTTGAATAATACTTTGAAAGCAAAACTAACAGACACAGGCAAAGGTATGGCCAGACTAGGAAAACCCCAACACTGAACCTATGTACTAGGGAGTCCCAAACAGCTTTTCAGGGTCCTGACTGGGAAGTCCTGGGCAGAGCATCCTCTCCACAGGTGATAGTCTGAAGTCTTGTTGTAACTTGTATTTAAAGTGTGGCTGAATAAATACAAGTTAAACAAAAAAAGCTTCATTCTAACAGCTTGCATAACCTAGTGATCCCATGAAGAATACTACATCCTCCCCAAAACAAGTCAGATCCCAGAGGAGGGAGTGATAGCCTTGAGATGACTAAATAAATTGAAGTTCCAATGAGTGAGCCACGAAGCCTAATGCATTGAGAAATCAACATTCTTTAGCTGTTTCAACAAGGATATGCAGACATCATGCAGGCCCATGGAAAAGGAAGATCTTTAGTATTTTTTTTTTTAGATCTCTGGTACTGAATCTTCCCTCAGGACCTTATAAATAGTTAAAACTCTCATATGTAAAATGAAGCCATTTTCTGTATAAAATAACATGGAATGGAGATAAGCATGAAGCCTAGAGATTTACCCTTTGGAATAAAAAATAGTGTGAATAATATTCTCCTAGAATTTATCATTATATTTCACTATTTATTTTCCCAAATAATGTTAAATGTAATATTTGTAGGTGGTGCTTTGTTGACCCAAAGGGCTCACATATGAAGAGAATATTGTGTTTTTACTTTTTGAACAGGATTTGTAGATTAGAGAGTAGAGGTTTATTTTAATAAAAATTGTTTTTCTCTCTCTGTGGTGTCATGAGCCCCTGGAGCTGTTAGATCTGAAGAGGGACAGAGTTAGTTTATAGTGTCTTATAATTACTGGATTGCAGAGGGGTCTCCAAGACCATGACACATTCTATCCAGCATACAACCCAATAAGTATAACAAACATTATAATGTAAGTCATTAAGTAGAACAAAAAAGGTCAATAAAATCAAAATATATAATGAAATAAAAATGTGGGGGCATAAATGCTCCTATAGTAAGTCTTTTTCTTTTTTACAATAATCATTTTACATGTTTCTGGTTACACTTTTCTACTGGATATGCAAGAATAAAGAGGTGGTCCTATATTGGGATGTTTTTCCTACACTTGAGGTCAGTCCAGTCTCCTCAGTGATGAATGTCATGGATTCATGAGGAACTGCATGGTTTCTTCAGTTCAAGTGTCAAGATGGGCCTGTGGACCACGTGGTTTCCACAGGAAACACTGAGACTATTTCCTCTTCAGCAACCCGTCTTTTTTACCTGAATATGCACATTGGCTCCTAGTCTCTGGGTCTTTCTCTTCTCCCTGATTGGGAACTTGTATCACTTTCCAAAGTTGTAGATCCCTCAGGGAGTACTGCACCTCTATAAGGTGCAATGTTAAAGTCCTAATTCAAACTAGGGATATCTGGGCATTATTTTAGTATCCCTAGGTCCTTCCTATAACTGTCTTAATTTTTCATTAATTACAAATAAGAGAGTATATAGTTTACATAAATAATATTCCACAAATAAAACTTGATTAAACATATTAAATAATTAATGGAGACTTTATAGCATTATTTACCCAATAGAATATTTTACTATTGCATGGATCCATTAGCAAAGTGAATAGTGGGAGATGCGTGACCTAATAGCATCATTAAATGCATGACAATGTTAACATTAAGAAACTCACACTTTATTTAGAAACAAATTGCATCTGTAATGAAATATAAGTAAAAATGCTCTGTAAAACGGGCATGGTGGTCCAG
Source organism: Marmota monax (assembly GCF_021218885.2). NCBI lineage: Eukaryota > Metazoa > Chordata > Mammalia > Rodentia > Sciuridae > Marmota > Marmota monax. Next base: position 18,532 of record NW_026693924.1, on the reverse strand, counting down.
GCCTGTGACCATAGGGACGTAAGAAGCTTTGAAAATTAAAAGCCAGGCTCCATAACTTAGTGAGGCCCTATGCAACTTAGCAAACCCTATCTCTAAAAAAATGGAAAAAAAAATCTGGGGATGTGGTTTACTGACTAAGTGTCCCTAAGTTTAAGTACAAACATAAAAACTAAAAATTGAAAATTTCATATAAATTATAAGAGATTTCTGAAATAATCAACTCTGAGAATTGTTATTTCTCCAGTTGTGAAAAATGAGACTCTTTAGTAATTGTTGATTTATAGTAAAATTATATCCTTTAAGGGATGCACTATTTGTATTTCCTTATTTCTACAATATCAGTTAAAGATGTTAATAAAATTTTCAGCAAATGTCAAAGCAATTACCCATTTTCTACATTTAAATGATTTTGTTCCCCTCCTAGGTCCCAAATACTTAAAGGGATGGGCTCTAGATAAGAAACTTTCTACAATCTTTATATTTGTCAAGGTATTTTTGTAAACATTTTGCTGTTATCTAAGGTACACACTTTCATCAAATGCTATTCCACACTTGCTACAGATATGAGGTCAGAAATTGAAAAATGTCTGAAATTTGAATACAGTCTTGGACACATTCTTTGGCTTTCTATATGCTATAAATCCTCCATGTTTTAAAAATGTTTTATTAATGGCCAAAAACTTTGCAACAATTTTTCCACATGTCCTCTCACTCATATGAATTCTGAATTGTTGAGTAGGGTGTGAACAACTGTTGGAGACTCTGTCACCTATTTTACACATGTATAATTTCTGTGCTATCATATCTCTGGTTTTAAATAGTGTTGGACTACTGTGAAATAAGGGTTGATTCATCCTTAAAGACACTGATGCAATGTTTTCACTTGTAAAACTTCTCTGCAGTAAAAAATCTGTAATGTTTAGTAAGATGTGACCTTCAATTTGAAAAGCTTTGCCATTCTTCATGTTTATAGAACTTCTCTCTAGTATGGGTTCTCTGGTGTCGAGTAAGTGATGATTATTGATTAAAATCTCTGCCACATTCTCTACATTTGTAGGGCTTCTCTCTAGTGTGGATTCTCTGGTGCTGAGTAAGTGATGCTTTGTGATGAAAACCCTTGCCACATTCTTTACAGTTATAGGGCTTCTCTCCAGTGTGGATCCTCTGGTGCAGAGTAAGTAATATTTTTTGATTAAATGTTTTGCCACATTCTTTATATTTCTAGGGCTTCTCTCCAGTGTGGATTCGCTGGTGCTGAGTAAGTGATGATTTTTGACTGAAACTCTTGCCACACACTTTACATTTGTAGGGCTTCTCTCCAGTATGAATCCTGTTGTGGTGATTGAGATGTGAGTTTGTATTAAAACTTTTGTCACACACTTTACATTTGTAGGGCTTCTCTCCAGTATGAATACTTTTGTGCCAATTACGCTGTGAGATGCTATTAAAAGCTTTGCCACATTCTTTACTTTTGTAGGGCTTCTCTCCAGTGTGGATTCTCTGGTGCCAAGTAAGTGATGATTTTTTATTAAAACTCTTGCCACACACTTTACATTTGTAGGGCTTCTCTCCAGTATGAATCCTTTTGTGACAATTATGCTGTGAGATGCTACTAAAAGCCTTGCCACATTCTTTACATTTGTAGGGCTTCTCTCCAGTGTGGATTCGCTGGTGCTGAGTAAGTGATGATGATTGATTAAAACTCTTGTCACACACTTTACATTTGTAGGGCTTCTCTCCAATATGAACCTGTTGTGGCAATCAAGATGTGAGTTTCTATTAAAACTTTTGCCACATACTTTATATTTGTAGGGCTTTTCTCCAGTATGAATCCTGTTGTGATGATCAAGATTTGAGTTTGTATTAAAACTATTGCCACACACTTTACATTTGTAGGGCTTCTCTCCTGTATGCATTCTGTTGTGGCAATCAAGCTGTGTGTTTGTATTAAAACTTTTGCCACACACTTTACATTTGTATGGCTTCTCTCCAGTATGAATTCTCTGGTGATTTTTAAGGCTTGTTTTTTGACTAAAACCTTTGCAAAATTGTTTACATATGTGGGGCATCTGTCCAGGGTGTGGTTCACTGGTGAAAAATAAGATTGGAGATTTTATTAGAAGTTTTGTCACATTCTTTGCATTTGCATTGCACATCTCCTGTATGAACACTGTGATGTTGAGTAAAGTTCTCGAGTGCTTTGCATTCTTCATATTGGTAGATCTTCTCTGCAAAATAATATTTTTGGTGTTGAGTAAGAGTTGAAAATTTTTTAAGGCTTTGCCACACTTTTTACATTTACAGGTCTTTAGTTCAATATAAATCCTCTGATGCTCAACAAGTTGTAACCTTTCACTAAAAGTTTTTTTGCATTATTTAAATTTATAGGGTTTATCACTGTCATAGTATGTACTGTGTTTAGAAGATGTTGAGTAAGCCAATGCTTTGATATATTCTTTAAATTTATAGGGCTCTCTTTCTCTATAAATTATCTTGTACTGAGCAAGCTCTGCACTGTGATTAAGAACCCTTTCATATAACTTACAGTTGCAAGTTTTGTCTTGACTATGAAAATTTGGATGAGTAATACTTTTTGAGCACTGAAGCAAACTTTCCCACATTTTTCACCTTGGTAAATTTGCTTTAGAAAATGTCTAGGAGTTTCTCTATATTCATAACTTTTATCACCAATGTAAATATACTGGAAATTATACAAGGTAGAGACATGGCTAATGGTGTTATTTATAGCATTATCTATATAGTGGAAATCTGTATCAGAATTATCATTGAGCAATAGTGGGGAAGTAGAAATCTTTCTACAATTCTTAATATTGTCTATTTGGGCACAAGGAGAAATTACTGTTCTGTTGCAGAAAATGAACATTTTGTAAAGAAACTCTCAAATTATCACTTTTAAAAATATCTTCCCTGTGCAAATGTTTAAATGGAAGTTTAACTCGGTGCTACATTTATTTTGGGCCAAGTTAAAACCTGATGCATGGACCAGATATCAAATTTTTCACATTTCTTTTCACTTCAAAAATGGCTGTGGAAATATTCTTACAGACACACAGCTCCTCAGAAGTAAGTGAAATAAATTGATTTTTTTTCAGACATTAATTGTTTCTGGTGTCCTTTGATCATAAAATTTTTATCATAATTAGGGACTACTAATTAGTTTTGTCCATTATAATACGATGTTTGAACTTTACTCTCACCTATATTTTCCCATTGTTTTCTTAGTTGTAAATGGTCAAGGTCATACTTTCCATATCTTCCTTCTCTCTCTTTTATTTCCTGCTGTGGTAAAATTTTCCCAGGATGATGAGAAGTCATGGCTGAAATAAAAATAATAATCATGTTTACTTACTGTACTGGGCTGAGTATATTTTGCAAACTTAAGAAATTACAGCAATAAAGGAACATCAGCAGGGGAGTAGGTTATTGAATCTAAGCCCATGTTAATGCAGAAACCTATAAATCAAATAAAAATGTACACCCCAAATTACTTTGAGAACTTTCCAAACCATCTTTGTGTTCACAGTATCTAAGATGAGTACATTACTATGGAGAGTAATATATTAGAGGAAAATACATTGTGTTACACAAAGCCTTTCCTCCTTCACAACATATTTTAAAAAATCTACCAACTTTCTTCAATTTCATTAAAAAAGAAAAATATGAAACATGCAAATATTTGGGGACTGTTCAAAAAGGGGTTCCTGCTTACCAACAGAAAAAATAACATGGCTAAATCTACTGTAAGAAAATAAGTTATGAATTACTCAAAGGGAATACTAAATTATCATTTAAAAGAAGTTTACTGAACTAAACCAACACACAAAAAAATGGAATAAAATTTACTCAAGAATTGTTAAAATAATAAGCAGAAAATGTTTGTTTAAAGACTTTTTTTAGAAAATGTCTGAAAGAGTCATGGGTGGTTGTGCATAACAACATAGGAGCTTGAGCCGGAAGGATCAAAATTTCAAGGCCAGCCAAAGTAAAAAATGCATAATGGTAGTTCTCTTTCCAGTACTAATAAATGCATCTCAGAAAATAAGAAAAATAAAACATCCAAAAAAGTCAAAGTTGTAAAGACTCAAAGAGGGTTTTAATCCAAGTTTTAAAACTTACAGAGAATATTCAGAGCATCAAAGAGAAAAAGATGGGTCACCTAGAAATGTGTAACTACATAATTGTAAAATCCTTAGTCAAAACTTCACAACACAGAATGGAATTTGGGGCCATTTTCAAGGGATGGAAGAATAAAATTATCAACCAAAACATTATATTCACAGCTACTATCTTCCAAAAGAGAAGGGAAAAAAAATAAATATATAAATGCACACACTGTTCATCAACACTAGATCTGTTCTCCACAAAGTACTAACGGTAATCCTTCATACTAAAATGTAAGTGTGCACAGCAACACAAGTCATATGAAATTCTAAACATTTCTTGGCAAAAACAATTCTATTTTATTGTAATAATGGGACACAAAACATGTAATTTTGCAATCGAATTTGAAAGACAAAAGCATAAAAACAAAACTGTTAATAGACATATATACCTGTAACAATAATATAGTTTTGAAGGGACACATAAATATATTCAATTTTTTAATAAAGTGAAGTCAAGTTGATACTCATACAAAGTATGAGTAGGAGATTCTTCATTTTTAGATATTTTTTGTTCACAAAATCAAGATTACAAAATTCTGATCAAAACAAACCTTGGCTATCTGAATTAACTCTAAAAATTACAAATGTAGATAGTCCACAGTGTACTCTAAATCTATGGACACCCACATACTGAAAGCAAAGGGATACAAGAATTACACATACAAAAGTGACCGAACAAAATCTGTGCTGTCTAAATTATAGTACACATAACATAGTTTAAGACAGTTATAAGACATAGAAAACGTTTTCAATTTTAAAAAGCCTTTAAAAAGAGGCAAAATAGAGAAAAGAAACCTTTCCCTGGGCTCTGAATTAAGACTAAATACATTAGCAACATATATCACTTCCCAAACACACAAAGAAAGCACTGAGAGAGTTGAATGAAAACAAAGAATCATTGTCATCCTAGGAGACATCAATCCCCACTTACTGAAAATGAAAATACAGTGAAGTACAATGGTCATTGCAAAGTAAAAGACTTTGAAAATATTTTGAAACTATTGTAGACTTATAGAATCCCTATTCTTAATCACAAGTTGGATATTATGCTGGATATACCAATTTTATGTATTAAAACAAAGGTTAATAAATATTTAAGTGATAGTTATTTTGCAACCAACATAGAATAAAAATTTGAAGTCAAAAGTGATAGGAATGTTCAAAAATCCCTAAATATGTGTCAATTGATTGAACACTCTTGGGCAACCTGTTGTTCAAGAATTGAAAGATAAAATTAAAAGATGTTTATTCTACTTAAAATTACCTCGAGGCTCCAGGTAATATGCATTGAACTCCCGTTGTTAAAAATAAGTTTTTTTGCAGAGAAATATATCTTTTAAATTGTATGAATATCCCCCAAAATACAAATAATACTATTTCCCTGCTTGAAAATATACTAAAATTTACAGCATTCAATTGTAAATGCAGACATGGAGTTAGTTAGACGGACTTCTTAGTGAGTGTGGCAATAACCTTCACATCAAGAACTAAATAAAAACTTTGCACACCAGTGTTTTTACATTGTTATTCAACAGAGCCATTATTGGGGATGCAAATAATATATCCCTTGAAAAGAACGATGAGCAAATTTGAAATACAGAAACTATAAAACTTTGAAGTCAAAGAATTTATTCTAATTATATATTTTACAAAATGTATATACACTAGATTAACTGAAATGTCACAGATACAATTCTGCAGAATTCTACAAATACGACATCTCTAAACTAAAGAACCAGCTTTCTGAACAAAGGAGAATGGCTTTGTGATGGGAAGACAGAAATTAGCCCTTGCTTAATAGGCATTTTTTTTTTAGATCTAAACTTTTTAGAGATATATTGCATAGCAATTTGAATTAATGTTACTGAACTGTATATTTAAATTTTGGGAGACAGTAAGTTTTATTTTGTAGTTTTGATTATAATGAAAATTACAAACAATACATAAAAAAAGAATTGCAACATTTCTCAAAGCTACATTTAAAAGAATGTGGTCTTTATCCCATAAATGTGAACAAACTCATCAATATACAAATGATGAGCATGCATGTAATCTTAGCTAACTGGAAGTCTGAGGCAGGAGAATTGCAAATTCAAGAAATCCTCAATAACTTAGTGATAGCCTCTCTCCAACTATGAATGAAAAGGAGCTTGGGGTATAGTTCAGCATTCAAGTATCACTGCCATCAATCCCCATTACATTTACATATAAAAAACTTCAATTTCTATGTGCATGAGCAGAAGGAGAAGCCAATCAAGATAAAATATAAAATTCATAGACAAAAGAGGCTTAATATTTATACAAGCAAAAAACACTTATAACATTATTCGCAATACAGACAAGAGTCATGCATATCTTAATTTGTGAAGCAATTAACTGATATGAGGAAACCCAGTCTGTAACATGGAACCTACTGTACAAAATGAAAAAAATAAAGAAAAATTTAACCAACCAAATAGTAAATATTCACAGATGTATTATTTTACAAATCCTCTTATTCAACTACAACTTACACCATCTCTCAAAAGAGCAGTCTTTGTCCATCTTGACTTTCATTTCATGGCAGATGATTTCACAAAAAATCCATTACACATATCAGAAAGAACTCTGATAAAGAAATTTTAGTGAAAAAAAATGTACAAGTAAGTTTAGAGAAACTGACTTATGATATTGATGTATTACAATGGGTTGACCTAGAGGTCTTCAGAAATGCACAAAAATTACCTGCAATAATGGAAGAGGGGCTGGAGATGTAAACTAGTGGTAGAGGTCTTGCCTACCATGTATGAGGCCCTGGGTTCAATTCTCAGCACCACATATGAATAAATGGGAAATTCATTAACAACTAAAAATATCTTTAAAAATTATGGAAGAGCTGTCAGATAATATCGACACTCACAAGGCATGGGGAGTGTTTTGTTGTTAATTTGCATGTATGCAGACATTACTGGAGGAAAAGCAGGAGACTAGATTATTTTGAAGCACACAACACAGGACAGGTTCTTCTATGGTAACAAGAGAAAGAAACTAAAGCTTCTCAAAAATCTTTTCTGCTGGATAACTTCTCAATCAACATTTTTGAATTTAGGCTTCCTCCTCTACCTCAACTATGTCCTCTGCTATATGTGTTCCACAATATTTGACATCAGTGCATTCCTCTAAGTCAACCATATGTCAAGTGAAGGATGTATATTATGCCAATAATGAAAACATTAAGGACAAAAAGAAACTTAATATTTTCTTGTTGGCACCAAGAACTACCCCATCTTTTCTATTGAAAACATGAATCTGAATCCCATTCTTATTGTGAAGTTCCCAAAAGATATACTTCAAGGGAAGAAAATTAAATAATGATAATTAGGAATTTTGAAGGAAAGTTATGCTCACCCACAAAGACCAGGTTGCTGTAGGTCTCCAACATTACTTCTCTATATAAATTCTGCTGAGCAGGATCCAGGCATTCCCATTCCTCCTCAGAGAAATCAATGGCCACATCCCTGAATGTCAATGGCTCCTGAAATAAAAATTGGTAGATCAATAGCACAGGGATGAAACCATTATTCAGTGTTTAGTTTGAATTAAGAGTTAGTAGAACTGACTGCCACATGGGAGAGTTACTTTAATTATGTAATAAGACACGTATTTTCCTCTGAATTAGATAATGGAAAATAGGTCTCCACCCACGCGACCCAGCCAATTGGCCTCAAGAGCATGAGAAGTGGGGGAGGTTGAGAGGCTTGTGAGAAGCCGGTGGTGGCAGTTGGGCTCTGAGGGTTTTTCCTGAGGAGCTGTGTGGTGTGGTGTGTGTGATCTAAAAATAAAGTTCATTTCTTTTGATAAGTGGCTCCTGAATTGTGTCCAGCCAGACTGGGGCAACAGTCAGTCTCTCAACAAAGATGGCAACTCACAACTAACAGGAAGGTATTACCAAAACAGTATATCACCTGGGAAACTGCTGGAGAAGGAAGAGGCTAGTGCCCCTGGAGGGCTGGGGTCGGGTGGGGTGAGATTGCATCATGCTACTCAGAACACTTTGCAATTTAAAACTCATGAGTTGCTCATTCTGGAATTGTCTATATCTCACAGAAAGAGAAACCATGAATAAGAGGAACTATGAGAGTCGAATTGCTGTAAAACAAATAACAAGAGGCAATCTCGTGAGTGGTCAGAGAGAAACAGTTGTTCAGGTACAAGACAGCATTAGTGGGTTTCCCTAGAGAATCCAAGAAGCTGGAAGACAGTGGGAGGACATGATGAAACTTGTTTTTTAACCATCAATAATTTTATACCTTGCTAAACTGTGCTTCAATTGATAAGGGGAGATTTGTACAAGGAAATGTTTGTGGTGAGTAAACAACTTTTCCAGAAATGCCAATAGAGCCATCAAGGTTAAAGGAAATGATAAAAGACAGACTCTTGAGTCCACATAAGATAATGAGAAACAATGGTAGATGTAGCTCAGGAGCTCAATATGGTAGCTAAATATAGCCAGTGCCATGGAGTATTTAGCTTCTAATTCTTCTCTATCTGTTTTAAAAATATAAGTGTAAAAACTTGTACTCTATATGTGTTATAAGAATTTCAATGTATTCCAATGTTGTGCATTTAAAAAAATAAAATAAAAAAATAAATGAGTGCAAAAATAACACTTAGAACACTTAGAACACATAAATAACACTTATAAACAAACAAACATTGATGCTTAATGACTACAAGCGTCCATTTTTATTGCTATCAGGAAATACCTAAGGCTGAGTAGTTTGTAATTAAAAAGTCCTTTAGGTCAGAATTTTAGATTTTTGTTGAGAGCCACAGCCAAAGGGGCCCCAGCAAACTTCCAGCTGCTGGCTGATGATTGGCTCACAGCGGCCCCAGCAACATCTAGCTGACTGGCTCCTCGGCCCCAGCAACATCTAGCTGATTGGCTCCTCTGTGGTGATGCTCATTGGGCTGTTTCCCTGCCCTTTCAGACCACGGAGCTGCTCATTGGGGGACTTTTTTGGCTCCGCCCACGTGACCCAGCCAATCGGCCTCAAGAGCAGGAGGAAAGTTGGAGGGGGAGAGAAGCTTGTGTGGGAGAGAAGCTTGTGTGGGAGAGAGAGGCTTGTGGAAAGCCGGTGGTGGCAGTTGAGGCTCTGAGGGTTTTTCCTTAGAGGCTATTTTGTTTGTCGTGTGTGGTTCTAAAAATAAAGTTAGTTTCTTTTGACAAGTGGCTCCTGATTGTGCCCAGCCAGACTGCGGCATTTGGTGGCTCGCACGGGGAGTGACTGAGGGTAAGTGAAACTGCTCGCCCCTGAGGGCAGGGCGAGAGGATGGGTAGCCATTTTAAGATTCCTCTTTTATTTTGCTTCACTTTTGTTTTAAGTTGCCTGTCCCTGGACATGAGTGAGACGGAAGAAAAACCGCTCACATCTGAGGAAAAACTATTTAGGTCTGAGGAACAGATAGGGAGAAAGGACGGATGCCCATGTCAGGAGGATAGAAAGGCTATAATGACTTTTTGTTGTTCCCTTTTTATTTCATTCTGTCTCGGTTTTGTTTGGCGTCATCTTGTTGGGTTGTATTATAGTAGAAATATGGGATCAGAAATTAGTAAAAAACAAACTGAAAGAGTGTTAAGTAAATTGTTAGAGGAAGGAGGCATCCCAGTAAAATCAAGAGCAGTCAGGGCATACGTTGATACAATACAAAAATGTAGCCCATGGCTTTTTAAGGAGGAGTTGTTAAATACATCACAATGGAACCATCATGGTGAAGATTTAAAAAGAATAGAAAAGAAAAGCCCAGGGACTCTGCCAGTTGGCACATTGCCATTGTGGACATTCGTATCTTGTTTGCTTAGTCCAAAGCCTTCAGTTCAGACAATGGTAGAGGAAGGAGAAGACATAATGATTCAAATAAAAGAGAAGGCCTCTCAAGCTAGTCAGACAGAGAAAGGAAGTGTAAAACAGAAAAAGCCATCAGGGGGAAAGTTACAACAGGAGACTGCTACTAACACCTTTCTATCACCAGAGGGTGTAAGTGTCCAACCAACAGCACCACCTCTACAGGAGACTGCTACTAACACCTTTCTATCACCAGAGGGCGTAAGTGTCCAACCAACAGCGCCACCTCCATATGCTGGGAGGCCCCCAACCCCCGCAGTTGATAGTTGGGATCCTGAGACAAGGTCTCAAATATTAACATGCCCTGTATTTGAGGCAGGAGGGCAGCGATTTTACCAAGTTTTAAATTTCAAAACAGTGAAGCAGCTAAAAGAGGCTGTAACAACCTATGGTCCTCATCACCCTTCACTGTAAGCATGGTCGAATCCATTAACAACTTGAATATGACGCCAGCAGATTGGGCTAATATGTGTAAAGCTGTGCTAAATGGAGGACAATACCTATTATGGAAGGTTGCCAATGAGGAATTTTGCAAGGAGACGGCTAGGCGAAATGCAGCAGCTGGTTATCCTCAGAGAAATCTAGATATGTTGTTAGGAAAGGGACCTTATGAGGATCAGCAGCAACAAATTGCATATGATCCTGGCGTATACGCACAAATTGCTGCAGATGCAATTAAGGCATGGAAGACTTTACAAGGACATGGAGGTTTACAAGGTCAATTATCTAAGGTAATACAAGGAGCTAATGAACCTTATGCTGAATTTGTAGATAGGCTTATTCAAACAGCTACCAGAGTTTTTGGGAATACAGAACAAGCAATGCCATTACTAAAACACCTGGCTTATGAGCAAGCGAATCGTTGGTGCAGAGATATCATTAGACCATGGAAACATGAAGATTTAAACACATATATTAAATTATGTAGAGACATTAATGAACAAGAGCAAGTCATGGCAGCTGCAGTAAAACAGGCTTTAGATGCCAGAGACATTAATGAACAAGGGCAAATTGTGGCAGCTGCAGTAAAACAGGCTTTAGATGCCAGGCCAAGAACATGCTACAATTGTGAACAAACAGGACATTTTAAAAGGAATTGCCCCATTGGAGGAGGGTTTAACAAAACTAGGTATCAAAGGAGTAGAATACCAGGTATTTGCCCACGATGCCGTAGAGGGAGACATTGGGCTAATGAATGCCGTTCTCAAACCACCATAGAGGGTACTCCATTATCAAAAAACGAACAAGGACCAGGTGTTTATCCACAATATCGTGGAGAAAGGCATCGGGCTCCATTGCCAAAAAATGGACAGGGGGGCCCAATGCTCCGGGGCCCAAAACCATAAATATACGGAGCACTGGAGGAACCCAGCAACCCCATCAGGGTAGTGCCCAGGACACATTGTCCATCAGATCCCTCATCAGACAAACCAGAGGGAGCGCAGGGTTGGACATCTGCGCCTCCGCCACAGCAGTACTAACTCCAGAGATGGGAGTTCAAATCATTCCCAGAGGGGTGAAAGGACCTCTTCCCAAAGGAACAGTAGGCTTATTATTGGGACGCAGCTCTTCTACTCTAAAAGGACTTATGATAAGTCCTGGGGTAATTGATCCCGATTATGAAGGTGAAATAAAAATTATAGCCAGTTCTCCAAAGGGTATATCAGTAATTTCACCAGGAGATAGAATAGCACAGTTACTAATAATACCCAGCCTACATGATAAATTTTCCAGTCGTACTGTAGAAAGAGGTTCCAAGGGATTAGGCTCCACAGGTGTAGATTGGGCTATGTTTTCTTTAAATTTAGATTCTCGCCCCATGCTAAAACTAAATATTCAAGGACATGAATTTAATGGGCTACTGGATACAGGTGCAGACCTTAGCATCATCTCTCGTCAAGAATGACCAAAACATTGGCCATTACAAGCCACTCAAACGCTTCGAGGCCTAGGAGTGGCGACTAATCCCCAAAGAAGTGCAGTGGTATTAGATTGGAAGGATCCTGAAGGATGTGAAGGAACTATACAGCCATATGTATTGGATCATCTTCCTATAAATTTATGGGGACGAGATGTCCTAGATCAATTAGGTTTGACATTAACAAATAACATCAACCAAAATGCACCCACTATTATGACTAGACAAGGTTTTAGGAAAGGAAAAAGATTAGAAAAACAAGAACAAGGTATAGCAGCACCAATACAAATAGATCAAGGAACAGACAGACATGGGTTGGATTTTCAGAAAGGGCCACTGAGACAATAAAAATTACTTGAAAATCAGAAAGACCAGTATGGGTTCCTCAGTGGCCCCTGACTAAAGAAAAGATACAAGCAGCCCATGACCTGGTCAAACAACAATTAGCAGAAGGACATATACAACCTTCTGTATCTCCCCATAATACTCCCATTTTTGTCATCAAAAAGAAATCTGGTAAATGGAGATTATTGCAAGATTTAAGAGCCATTAATAATGAGATGGTTATTATGGGACCTGCTCAATCAGGGATTCCTCAGTTTTCTGCTTTGCCAAAAACCTGGTATGTTTTAGTTATAGATATTAAAGATTGTTTTTTTTTTTCAATTCCAATTCATCCTGAGGATAGTCCACGTTTTGCATTTACTATCCCTGCACTGAATCATGAAGGTCCTGATCAGAGATATGAATCGAAAGTACTCCATCAAGGGATGGCTAACAGCCCAACTATGTGTCAATTTTATGTTAACAAAGTAATCCAGCCACTTAGAAATCAAAATCCTGATCTACAAATATTTCACTATATGGATGATATATTATTAGCACACAAAGATAAAAACACATTGCTAGAATGTTATGCCACACTTACAAACTTATTAAAAATTATAATCTAGAGATAGCAATAGATAAAGTACAATTAAATTTTCCAATTAATTATTTAGGAGTTCTATTATCCTCAACCATGGTCCGTCCACCAAAAATTCAAATACGAGTAGATCAACTCAAATCACTTAATGACTTTCAAAGGTTATTGGGAGACATAAATTGGATAAGGCCTTATTTAGGTATACCAACAGGAGAGTTGGGACCTTTATTTGATATCCTAAAAGGTCCATCAGATCCAAATTCACCCCGAATGTTAACGCCTGAAGCAAGAAAGGCATTAAAAATCATTGAAACATATATGGAAAATATGCATTTGGATAGAATTGATGTAAAGTTTGCCTTTATTATTTATTGTACTACCAACAAAAAATATTCCTACAGGAGTATTTTGGCAAGAAGGTCCATTATTATGGATACATTTATCTTATTCTCCTAACACTATTCTTACTAGGTATCCTGAGGCTGTAGGACAATTAATACTCAAAGGAATAAAAGCAGCAAAGGGAGTGTTTGGAATTTCTCCCAATAAAATTATTACTCCATATACTATGAATCAAATTGATGAGTTAGCTAATGAGTTAAATACTTGGGCAATAATCATGTGCAAATCTAATGTTTCATTTGATAACCACTTACCATCTAATCCTTTATTGTCTTTTTGGTCATTGCATCCTGTAATTTTTCCAAAAATGACAAGAAAAACACCTATCATGAATGCTCCAAATATATTCACTGATGGGTCAAATAATGGTACAGCAGCAGTAGTTACCCCTGATTAAACTTTTTCATTTTTAGTACCCAAACAATCAGCTCAAAAGGTAGAGCTTAATGCAGTTTTACAAGCTTTTGTGATGTTTAAAGATTCTGTATTTAATTTATTTTCTGATAGTCAGTATGTAGTTAATGCTATAGTATCTCTTGAAGATGCTGGTAGGATTTCCCCTTCTTCTACTGTTTTCTCTTTGCTTTCCACTATACAAAGTCTAATCTGGGACAGAAAAGATCCATTCTTTATAGGACATATCAGGGCACATACAGGATTGCCTGGAGCCCTTAGTTTGGGCAATGATTTAGCAGATAAAACTACACATGACATACATATTTTCTCTACACTAGAAGAAGCTATAAATTTTCATAAAAAGTTCCATGTCAATGCTAATACTTTACAAAAGTGTTTCAAAATAACTAAGGAACAAGCTAGACAAATAATAAAACAATGTCAAAATTGTGTGACCTTTTTACCACAAGTTAATCTTGGAGTCAATCCTAGAGGATTGATACCTAACCATATTTGGCAGATGGACATCACACACTTGCCAGAATTTGGAAAATTAAAATATTTGCATGTTACAGTTGATACTTCTTCTGGATTTTTGATGGGCTCCCTTCATGCCGGAGAAAAAACTAAAGATGTTAAAGCTCATTGCTTACAAAATTTTGCCACTGTGGGTGTTCCAAAACAGTTAAAAACAGATAATGCCCCTGGTTATACTTCTACCTCTTTTAAACAATTTTGCTCAACATTTGGCATTACTCATATAACAGGAATCCCATACAATCCACAGGGACAAGGCATAGTTGAAAGAGCTCATCAAACTATTAAAATGTACTTATTAAAGCAAAAAGAAGGAATTGGGAAGGGGTATATATTCCCCAAAGATAAACTTAAAATAACCCTTTTTACTCTAAACTTTTTAAATTTGGATTCATCAGGACTTAGTGCTGCGGAAAGGCATATGTGTCCAAAAAATGTACATAAGCCCAAGGTACTTTGGAAGGATATTCTAACAGGACAATGGAAAGGTCCTGACCCAGTAATTGTCTGGAGTCGGGGGTCTGTTTGTGTGTTTCCACAGGGAGAACAGCAGCCAATTTGGATTCCAGAGAGATTAACCAAGGTCCTGACCCAGTGATTGTCTGGAGTCGGGGGTCTGTTTATGTGTTTCCACAGGGAGGACAGCAGCTGATTTGGATTCCAGAAAGATTAACTAAAGCGATTTCTACAGACCAAAAAGAAGATGATTTGGCTCAAATCCATAACAACTGATATCCAAAACTCCAGTTTGGCTATTCTTACATCTGCAACAGAACCAGGATGCTTTTTTCAATATCTATTTTATTATTGCCCTTTGCCATATCATGAAGTTCTATTTTGTTTTTTGAGCTCATACAGACCTAGGTTAATGTTTTGCTGATCAGTTCTATTTTTTGATTATAGAGTTTTTAAACATTGCAATGGAGATTTCACCTGTAAAAAGTTATAAGGCCTTTACTATAATGTTATGTGTTGTATGTATTATATTATGTGTGCACACTTGTGTTTTGTGTTATATGTTTGAATGTATGTATGTCCATATATCATATAAGATGAGCGCTCATGATAAAATGGATCCAAATATTTTTTTTTTCACGTGATTTATATGGTTTAATTTAAATTGGGTAAACAACTGTTGAGGATTGTTTTAATATGTAAACAAAAAAGAAGGTTAACAGATTTGTTTGTTTACTTTCACCTTTCCTTTTCATTATATTTAATAATTCTCTTAAAGATAATGTAAATTGTTAAGAAAATTGTTTTCTTTTAGTGCCTTCTGTAATGTTACATAATTTTTTCTTTAGCCATTATTGCCAGAATTCCTATCTTCATCCCAGTGCTGGTGAAGACAATGTAAATTGTTAAGAAAATTGTTTTCTTTTAGTGCCTTCTGGAATGTTACATAATTTTTTCTTTTGCCATTATTGCCAGAATTCCTATCTTCATCCCAGTGCTGGTGAAGTCAAAGATAAAACCAATCTACAGCTTCTACAATAGCCATCACTGAACTGCTTGCAGAACTTGCCTGGACACATTGTGAGCTCACCTGTATGCATTGTGAACTATCTGTTGGTACAGCGAATTGTGGTAGTGCTGGAGTATTTTTGCTGATGGTGTCACCGGTGGTACAATTTTTCAAAGGAGCCCTCAATTGGCTTAATGTCATGGCATTTTGCATCCTCCTCTACTAGTGATGGTCTAAAATTTGGGGGCCAACAGAGGTGAGGCAAAGAACCTCACCCCCCCACAGGTGCAAAGGCCTATCCACAAGTATGGCTGTATGCTGGACCGGTAGTCAGTGACGGGTATGATCCAATTGCAGTGGTACCAACCTAAGACAGGAGGCTGACGCCTAGAGGTCAGTTCATCCGATGACGGGTAAGGACCATATGTTGAATTGGACTTCCTAACAGGCACGGTCCCTAAGCCACATGCTTGTTGTTTAAACAGAAAGGGGGAGATGTTGAGAGCCACAGCCGAAGGGGCCCCAGCAAACTTCCAGCTGCTGGCTGATGATTGGCTCACAGCGGCCCCAGCAACATCTAGCTGATTGGCTCCTCTGCGGTGATACTCATTGGGCTGTTTCCCTGCCCTTGCAGACCACGGAGCTGCTCATTGAGGGACTTTTTTGGCTCCGCCCACGTGACCCAGCCAATCGGCCTCAAGAGCCGAGAGATGATGCTAAGGTCTGCACCTGTATCCAGTAGCCCATTAAATTCATGTCCTTGAGATTTTGGAGTCCAAGATAAAGGGATGCCATCCACTTGGCTTCTGGGGAGTACCCACTTTGCTCCCTTCCAGCATGATGGCTGTCATCAGAGTGGGGACAAGTGAAAGAGGAAAAATCATATGGACCAATATGAGGCACAGATCAGAGAGGGGCACTCTTGATTTTTCATAACAACTCATTTTCTCAAAAACTCATTCCAAAAGACTAGCGTCCATTTCTCCTGAGGGTGTTTTCCCCAGTGACTGAATTAACGCCCAGTAGACAGCACATTTGAAAGGTTTCCGTGCCTCAGTGCTACCATAATGAGGACCAAGTGTCCAAAACCTAAGCTTGTTTGGGGACAAATGCTATCCAAGCCATAGAAGATACACAATGCATGAAGTTATAGTCTATAACAAAAATAAAAACCAGGACTAAGGGACAAATCTGTAAGGTTAGCAAAATTTTTCTATACTATTGAAACTAATTTGGCATGAATAAAACTGATTGTCATAAATTTAAGAGTTCCTAGAACAATCACTAAGGAAAAACTAAAACATGTGCCAAAAGAAGAAAATAAAATAAAAGTGGTGCAGAAGAAAAATTAATCATTAATAGGCAATAAAGGGAAAATTGATGAACCAAAAACATATAGGTAGAAAACAAGTGTCAAGATATAAGAATTATTTTGTTCATTACTATTACATTTTTCATGACTATTACTGAATATAGATCCAATTTGTTCCAATTTTAGAAAATATATTGATCAAGTTGGGCATGCAGCACACATCTGTGACTCTAGAAACTCAGGAGAATGAGGTAAGAGAATTGCAAGTTTGAGAGCAAACTTGGTGACTTATGGAGAGCCTTTCTAAGTCATCATCATCTGGGCACAGTGGTGCAATGCTGTCACTAAGCTACTTGTGAGACTGAGGCTAGGGTGTCACAAGTTGGATGCTGGCTTCAGCAACTTAGCATAACCCTGTCTGAAAATAAAGTATAATAATATTAAAAAGTGGCTGGGGATGTAGCCCAATGTTACACCCTTGGGTATAATACCTAGAATCCAAAAAAAATTATTCTGCTGTCTATGTCAGATTCACTTTAGATGTAAGACGGGATGAGAATAAAGATAAATATAAAAAATATAAAAATAGCAATCAAGAGCCCACCACAGTGGTTCAGTGACTCGTGAGGCTGAGGCAAGAGGATCATGAATTCAAAACTGCAGGTGGTAAAGATAGAGTTCCTCTTGGCGGAATGGTCTGGCTGCAAAATAAAAGCTAAGAAAGGTAAATCAGGGAAAAAACCCACAGGATACAGAAAGTACTTTTAAAAGTGGGGGTGGGATGGGCAAGCTGATCTTAGGGATGAAGCTTCTACACTCAAAAGTGCAAAGTGGAGCCCATATTTGCTTTATTTATATCAGGGAATATCAAAGGTTTTCCATGGAATGTTCTTTGCCAAATAAGGTAGAAGGTGGGCTTTGCAGTTCCAATGAGTTATGCCCAACTGCAGAGCTAGAAGAGGGGTCTTCCTGGTAGAGCAGAGATAGAGTCATGTGCCTTGGGCAATCTAGTGTACTCTGGGGAGCTGCGGATAGTTCTCAAGTTTAGCTCTAAATCTCCATGGCCCCATACCCAGAGAAGACCCTCAAGTAATTCACTCTGAATATTCCCTCTGTTTACTATGCAATAGAAAACGATGAGCCATTATTTTAAGTGCCCAGATTCTTGTTCTAAGGGGGTGACAGCCACCTATTATCACAATACAAAAAAGAACAGGTAGCAAACACCTCATTCCAATAATATTCCATGCAGAGTGTTTCAGCGTGTTCCCAGGGTTAAAGCCATTCCATTCTTGAAGTATTTCCAGTTAGAGAAGTAGGATCCAATAGATCGATTTTGCTTTTTTGAATATCCTGGATGTTGTGATGTAACTCCATAAGATCCAGGCTAATATTATTTTCTATGCAAAATGTCCATTAGATGATTTAACCTTCTCCAAATCCCACTGGGAAGGCTTATATTTGGATGCAGTAACACAGACCTTCATAGTCAGAGGGCCTATCTAGTG